>NC_056590.1:5846993-5866993 GCF_018340385.1 Cyprinus carpio
TTGATTTTGTGTGTATGAGCTGCATGTGTTCTTGACATGTTTAGTGAGAATCTCCCAATCAGACATGAGAGATGCGTCCAGGCCTGAGCGTCTCACTGCGTCCCTGAGCTCAGTGTCTCTGTGAGCACAGGTACAGAAGCTCTGAAGTCCAGTCTTTCAGTCCAGCGCGTCTCTCTGTGTGTTCAGAGCTTGCCCTCTTCGATCATGCGGTTCAGGCCGCTGCAGATCTTGCTGAGGTTGGGCCACAGCGTGCCGTGAGGGTCGTACAGGTGCGTGAGGAGCTCCGGGTCCGAGTAGTGGTTGAACACGTGTCTGATGCGATCCAGAGATTTGGGGGTCAGGTGTTTCTCCACCAGCTTCAGCAGTAAATCACGACACTCGCCTAGCAGCTCCATCATCACGTTCTTATCAAAGGTGAACTCCACCTGATGCAGAGACACGCACGCTCGTTATTATACATTCACATTCATGCATTTAGCAGACACTTCTATCCAGAGCGACTCAGAAAGGAGGAATACATTTTTTAAACTTTATTTGTAAATTTCTGCAAATATTGCAAAGTTCTCAGACCCTGATAGCACACGTACATCTCAGAGATGTCTATAAGACGTCTGCAAGATGTATTTTTTAGAGTGTTTGCTCATCTGCAATTCGTCTATAGGACGTTTCCTATCAGATGTCAAATAGATGTTTAGAAGATGTATTTAAGATGATTTAGAATGTATTTAAAACTGACATCTGAAAGACGTCTATCAGACGTTTGTAGACAGCAGATGCTTTCCAGATCAAGAGATCTTTAACAGACCTTTTGCAGACGTATGTGTGCTATCTGGGGACATGTCCTCCCTGATAGCACACGTACATCACAGGGACGTCTATTAGACATCTGCAAGATGTATTTTTTAGAGTGTTTGCTCATCTGCAATACGTCTATAGGACGTTTCCTATCAGATGTCAAATAGATGTTTAGAAGATGTATTTAAGATGATTTAGAATGTATTTAAAACTGACATCTGAAAGACGTCTATCAGACATTTGTAGACAGCAGATGCTTTCCAGATCAAGAGATCTTTAACAGACCTTTTGCAGACGTATGTGTGCTATCTGGGGACATGTCCTCCCTGATAGCACACGTACATCACAGAGACGTCTATTAGACATCTGCAAGATGTATTTTTTAGAGTGTTTGCTCATCTGCAATTCATCTATAGGACGTTTCCTATCAGATGTCAAATAGATGTTTAGAAGATGTATTTAAGATGATTTAGAATGTATTTAAAACTGACATCTGAAAGACGTCTATCAGACATTTGTAGACAGCAGATGCTTTCCAGATCAAGAGATCTTTAACAGACCTTTTGCAGATGTATGTGTGCTATCTGGGGACATGTCCTCCCTGATAGCACACGTACATCACAGAGACGTCTATTAGACATCTGCAAGATGTATTTTTTAGAGTGTTTGCTCATCTGCAATACGTCTATAGGACGTTTCCTATCAGATGTCAAATAGATGTTTAGAAGATGTCTTTAAGATGTTTATGATTTAGAATGAATGTAAAACTGACATCTTCAACACGTCTATCAGATCACTGCAGCTGCTTTCCAGATGAAGTGATCTTTAACAGACATCCTGCAGACGTGCGTGTGCTATCTGGCCTTATTCTTAACTCTTGAGATTAGAGCATTAGCAGAAAAGCAGAGCTGAAGTTGCAAAAAAGTACAAGATGAGGACATGAGAGAGATGGACATTTTTTATCACAGATGCATGCATGCAGTTACTTATTTTGAAATCAACATTTTGTCTTCTGAGTGGTTTTAGCATGCTAATGTTCTCTGAAAGCTTTTTAAAAACGTTTCTGAAGAAAATAAGTGTTCCTGTCCGAGACAAAAGTCTTTTGGTTGGTTGCTATGTGGTTGCTAGGGCTAAATTGTTTCAGTGCAGTTGATAAGGTATCCTAAGTAGTTTCTAGGGTGTTTTAGGTAGTTTCTATGTGATTGCTAGGGTCTTTTGAGAGGTTGCTATGTGGTTGCTAGGGCATTCTAAATTTTTTGCTTTGGAGTTGCTAGGGTGTTGTAAGTAGTTGCTATGCATTTTCCATGATATTCTGAATAGTAGGTCATTTGGTTGCTAAGATGTCCTAAGTAGTTGCTAGGGTGGTCTAAGATGTTGCTATGCAGTTACTCCTGTGGAGTTGCTATGCCATCTCTAGGGTGTTCTAAGTAGTTGCTATGCAGTTGCTAGGGTGTCCTGCATGGTTTGCAGAGTCTTCCAGGTGGCTGCTATGTGGTTTCTAGGGTGGTTTAAATTATTGCAGTGTGGTTGCTAGGGTGTTCTAAGTAGTTTCTGTGCAGTTACTAAGGTGTTCTAAGTAGTTGCTATGCCGTTTTTGTGGTGTTCTGAGTAATTGCTAGGGTGTTCTTGGTGGTTGCTAGGTTTCCTAAGTAGCTGCTATGCAGTTGCTAGGGTACTCTGAGTGGTTGCTGGGGTGTTCTAAGTAGTTTCTGTGCAGTTTCTGGGGTGTTCTGAGTACTTGTTATGGTTGCTACTTAGAACACACAGTTACTAAGGTGTTCTGTGTGGTTACTATGTGGTTGCTAGGGTGTTCTAAGTAGTTGCTATGCGTTTGCTAGTTAGTCTAAAAGTTGCTATGGTGTTTCTAGGGTGTTCTGAGTAGCTGCTATCTGGCCGTTACTCTGGATGGTTTCTAAGTGGTTTCTTCCTGGCTGGTGTGAAATGACACCACAAACGCTGCAGGACGACGCACACACGGAACTTTAAAACTATCAGCTGTAGTACTGCAGAAGATTAATCATAACACAACATTCGCATGTAAATATGAGTGATGAATGTGGGTTTTCGTACCTCCTGGAAGCTGATGGCCGTCATGGCTCCGTTATGGAGTTTTTTCCTGAAGTCCTGCGCCACACTCAGCTCATCCGCACTGAACTTGTCATGTCGGAACAGAACCCCCACCTTCACCGCGATCTTGATCATGTTCTTCACCACCTTCTGGGCCTCATTGCGGTTCCCTGTGTGCTCTTTGGAGACGCGGTAAAGCTCGTCCAGAACCTCGCTGCTGTTGTCATCTATGAACATATGAGCCACCGACTTACTGGCCATGTGACTGAGGATCTTCTTCTGGGCCTTCATGGCCATGTCCTTCGAGCTGAACGCCTCCATCCTGATGACAGGAGAGCACGGACAGACACAGACGTACAGCCGTGTGTGAGTGTGTTTACCTGCGTCGTGCAGTTGGAGGTGTTTGCGACGAGTCTGTTGTGTCTTTTTGAGGAAGTGGTGTCTTCCGCTGTGTAACTGCGAGAGGAAACGGTGTGATCGGAGGAGATATGTCACTTCTGCTTTCTGTCTCTCTCACACACTTCAACTTTGAGTTTCAGACTCAAATCTCCCTCTTGAGAGATGTTTCATATCATTCAGGGTGTTGAAAGTGTGAGAATAAGAACACAAACTTACCTGAAAATAGTATGTCTAAGCTTCACGTCACCTTCAAACATAAGGTGTGAAAAATCAACAATGAGATCAAAGGGAAAGCTTCCTAAGTTTGCAATCGAAAGTCAAAACTCAAACCTTTCTCTTCAGTTTCTCTCTAGATCACATGATCTGATCAGTCTGAATCTCAATCATTGTTCCTGATTCACATTTAACAAATAAACGGAACTGAATTCAGATTGAAATGATCTGGAATGCGGTTTGTTCAGTTCAGTGAAAGGTTGCTAGGGTGTTGTAATTAGTTGCTATATGGTTGCTAGGGTGTTCTGAGTAGTTGCTATGAGGTTGCTGGGGTGTTCTAAGTAGATGCTATGTGGTTGCTGGGGTGTTCTGAGTAGATGCTATGCGGTTGCTGGGGTGTTCTTAGTAGTTGCTATGCGGTTACTGGGGTGTTTTAAGTGGTTGCTATGCGGTTGCTGGGGTGTTCTGAGTAGATGCTATGAGGTTGCTGGGGTGTTCTAAGTAGTTGCTATGCGGTTACTGGGGTGTTTTAAGTGGTTGCTATGCGGTTGCTGGGGTGTTCTTAGTAGTTGCTATGCGGTTACTGGGGTGTTCTTAGTAGTTGCTATGCAGTTGCTGGGGTGTTCTAAGCAGTTTCTATGCGGTTGCTGGGGTTTTCTTAGTAGTTGCTATGAGGTTGCTGGGGTGTTTTATGTCGTTTGCTATGCGGTTGCTGGGGTGTTCTAAATAGTTGCTATGCGGTTGCTGGGGTGTTCTATGTACTTGCTATGCGGTTGCTGGGATGTTCTATGTAGTTGCTATGCGGTTGCTGGGGTGTTTAAAGTAGTTGCTATGCAGTTGCTGGGGTGTTCTAAGAAGATGCTATGCGTTTGCTGGGGTATTCTATGTAGTTGCTATGTGGTTGCTGGGGTGTTTTAAGTAGTTTCTCTGCGGTTGCTGGGGTGTTCTAAGCAGTTGCTATGCGGTTGCTGGGGTGTTCTAAGAAGATGCTATGCGGTTGCTGGGGTGTTCTATGTAGTTGCTATGCGGTTGCTGGGGTGTTTTAAGTAGTTTTGTTCGGTTGCTGGGGTGTTCTAAGCAGTTGCTATGCGGTTGCTGGGGTGTTCTATGTAGTTGCTATGCGGTTGCTGGGGTGTTTTAAGTAGTTTCTATGCGGTTGCTGGGGATGTGTTCTAAGCAGTTGCTATGTGGTTGCTGGGGTATTCTATGTAGTTGCTATGCGGTTGCTGGGGTGGTTTTGAGTAGTTTCTATGAGGTTGCTGGGGTGTTCTAAGTAGTTGCTATGCGGTTGCTGGGGTGTTCTAAGAAGATGCTATGCGGTTGCTGGGGTGTTCTAAGTAGTTTCTATGCGGTTGCTGGGGTGTTCTAAAAATATGTGGTTGCTGGGGTGTTTTAAGTAGTTTCTATGCGGTTGCTGGGGTGTTCTAAGAAGATGCTATGCTGTTGCTGGGGTGTTCTATGTAGTTGTTATGCGGTTGCTGGGGTATTTTAAGTAGTTGCAATGCAGTTGCTGGGGTGTTTAAAGTAGTTTCTATGCAGTTGCTGGGGTGTTCTAAGAAGATGCTATGCAGTTGCTGTGGTGTTTAAAGTAGTTTCTATGCAGGTTGCTGGGGTGTTTTAAGTAGTTGCTATGCGGTTGCTGGGGGTGTTCTATGTAGTTTCTATGTGGTTGCTGGGGTGTTTTAAGTAGTTGCTATGCTGTTGCTGGGGTGTTTTAAGTAGTTTCTATGCGGTTGCTGGGGTATTTTAAGTAGTTGCAATGCAGTTGCTGGGGTGTTTAAAGTAGTTTCTATGCGGTTGCTGAAGTGTTCTATGTAGTTGCTATGTGGTTGCTGGGGTGTTTTAAGTAGTTTCTATGCGGTTGCTGGGGTGTTCTAAGAAGATGCTATGCAGTTGCTGTGGTGTTTAAAGTAGTTTCTATGCAGTTGCTGGGGTGTTTTAAGTAGTTGCTATGCTGTTGCTGGGGTGTTCTATGTAGTTGCTATGTGGTTGCTGGGGTGTTTTAAGTAGTTGCTATGCTGTTGCTGGGGTGTTTTAAGTAGTTTCTATGCTGTTGCTGGGGTATTTAAAATAGTTTAAATGCTGTTGCTGGGGTGTTTTAAGAAGTTGCTATGTGGTTGCTGGGGTATTCTATGTAGTTGCTATGCGGTTGCTGGGGTGTTTTAAGTAGTTTCTATGCGGTTGCTGGGGTGTTTTAAGAAGATGCTATGCGGTTGCTGGGTTTCTATGCGGTTGCTGGGGTGTTCTAAATAGTTGCTATGCGGTTGCCGGGGTGTTCTATGTAGTTGGTATGCGGTTGCTGGGGTGTTCTATGTAGTTCCTATGGGGTTGCTGCTGTGTTTTAAGTAGTTGCTATGCAGTTGCTGGGGTGTTTTTAGTAGTTTCTATGCGGTTGCTGAGGTGTTCTAAGAAGATACTATGCAGTTGCTGGGGTGTTCTGTGTAGTTGCTATGCAGTTGCCAAGGTGTTTTAAGTAGATGCTATGCGGTTGCTGGGGTGTTTTAAATAGTTTCTATGCTGTTGCTAGGGTGTTCTAAGAAGATGCTATGCGGTTGCTGGGGTGTTCTATGTAGTTTCTATGTGGTTGCTGGGGTGTTCTAAGAAGATGACATGCGGTTGCTGGGGTGTTTTAAGTAGTTTCTATGCGGTTGCTGGGGTGTTCTAAGAAGATGACATGCTGTTGCTGGGGTGTTTTAAGTAGTTTCTATGCGGTTGCTGGGGTGTTCTATGTAGTTTCTATGTGGTTGCTGGGGTGTTTTAAGCAGTTTCTATGCGGTTGCTGGGGTGTTCTAAGAAGATGACATGCTGTTGCTGGGGTGTTTTAAGTAGTTTCTATGCGGTTGCTGGGGTGTTCTAAGAAGATGACATGCTGTTGCTGGGGTGTTTTAAGTAGTTTCTATGCGGTTGCTGGGGTGTTTTAAGTAGTTTCTATGCTGTTGCTGGGGGTTTCTATGCAGTTGCCTGGGGTGTTTTGAAAATGAAACAATAAAGGTACACTCTCAGAAAAAAAGGTTCAAAAGCTGTCACTGGGGTGGTACCTTTTCTAATATCTACACTTTAGGTACTAATTTGTACCTTTACAGTATGGACTCTTTTGATACAGAGGAGAAACACACATACCTGCTGAATCATCTTACCTGTTGCTGAGTGAGAGTGTTTAGCTGTGATGTGTGTGAGTTTGTCTTAGAGTGCGTCTGTCAGTACTTGACATGTCGAGTTTACATCCGTTTCCACAAAGAACTCAGACAGACACACAAAGGAACAGGACGACACAATCAGTCAATGTATTATTGCCTCATATTGCATCATGAGTCTTGCACTAGTTACAGTAATCAGTCACACACACAGGCTGATTCATGCTCACTTTGACTGTTGTTTGTGTTTATAATCAGTGTTTATTAGGATGATCGTGTGTCATTCAGGTTGCCTTTAAAGGTCCAGAAAACAGGATACAATATTATGTTTCAGATTAGAACCGAAAGAAAGTATAATTCAAATGCATCTGCTGTTAGAGTATCAGTAGCCTATGTAAGTGTGAATTACATGTTCTCACAACATATGTGCTACTTCCAGAAACATTCATTTTAATCATTGATGCTTGAAATGTCTGCTATAGGTGTTTATGTAAGAAGAACACTTCAGAATGAAATTCATCTGTTGTGTGAATTTCTTTGAATTGCAAGTCAGTGATTTTTCTTCCCGTTGGTTCTACTTCCGGTGTGTTGTGACAATTCATACTCACACCATTTCATATATTGATACACATGAATTGAAAAGCACTCAGTGGTTAAATTCTCAATATAGGTTTTGTATTTTTCTGTATTTATGGTTGTATTGTTCTAAAAAGTGTTTCTGAATGTTGCACCAGCAATATTTCAACATTTAGTGTTTCTCTCTGCACCACAAAGACTGACAATGACACAAACTGCTTAAACCCATGTGTTAAACACAGATTACAACATTGACGGCCACAGTCACTAGCAGGAAGTGCAGGTGTAAAGAGCTGTCAGAAGACTTCCTGTATGACATAGCAGACGAGAAGAGATGAGATGAGACAAAATGAATAATACGTTTAATTTATATAGCACCTTTCCTGAGCTCAAGGACGCTTGAAAAAGAGCAGCAATCAATCATTACACAATCAGAACAAGAGCTAATGAAGTTACATAGTAAGAAGATAAGAGACTAGAAGAGATTGATTACTGATGGATCATCACAAACCTGCTACTTTTATATGTACAGCTAATTATAAATACTATAAATAAACCCAAACCCACACCATAACCCAGTGTTGGGGAAGTTACTTTTAAAAGTAACACAATTAGTTACTTATTTTATGGGGTAACGCAATATTGTAACGCCTTACGTTACTTTTGAGATACTTTTTTCACCTGGCTCAGTTCGAAAATGTTATATTTTTTTATCACCCTTTCACACCAAAAGTGAAATGAATAGACCTCAGACTGAAGGAAGTGCTCTGTCTCTATTCTCTCTTGAGAGCTGTCAGTCAATAATTGTGAAAACAAAGTGTAATTTAACAGTTGGTTGTGAATTTAAAAGTAATGCGATACTTCTTAAAAAAAGTAATCTGATTATATAACCAATGCATCGCCCCAAACACTGCCATAACCCTCACAGAAAAGTTAAAACAGCATTTTTAGACTATTATATACTTTCTATACTGTATACATTCATGCATTTGGCAGATGATTTTATCCAAAGACTCTTGCATTATATTTATTATATATTATATATTTATATTTAAAGTATTTCATGCATTTTCTGGGAATCAAACCCACAATTCGGTCATACAGTGCATTGTTTGAGCTAAAGGAATATAATGTTTATGAAAATGTCCTGCACTCAAATGGAGGGTTTAAATTATCTATGTTTTATGTATTTTCTTCTTCTTTTTTTAAAACCCTCTTTATCTTTATTTATTACCTTTCAAAGCACTTTGATTGACCGCTGTGTATGAAATGGTAATATTAATGAAAATAGACTTGCTGTGTGTCCTGTAGAGGGCAGCACACACACACACACACACACACACACACACACACACACACACACACACACACACAAGAGGGAGAAATTCAGAAGAATTGAGAAAATTGTTTCTTTATAAATACATAAACATGCATGGTCTACACTGCACATAGAAAATACAGGATAAAAGTATGAGTTTTTTGGCAGCACATTTTCCTTGAGCTTTAGATATGAGTTCATTGTAAAACATACTGTAACCTTTAAAACCCAAATTTCTTCACTAGCAGTGTGTTACTGGTCATTTGCATAGTAGAAAAGAGAGTTAAATCAGTGTTGTTTGGAATAAATCTCTAGGGTCTCTGAATCTCCAGAGACGTGTGTGTCTGTGAGTGTTTGTAAATATTTTCAGAATAACATTTTCCAGAAAAAACACGCTCAGCGTCCAACACACACACACATGCTGAATGGAGGAGGATGGTGTGTGTTGGACACTGAGCATGTGTGTGTACGTGTATCTTTTTGGGGACAGAGAGAAATCTGCAGGTCAAAGGTCACGATAGGACTGAAGCAGGACGTGGGAATGGGGCGACAGGAAGAGGAGGCGGTTCCTCTCAGTGTTGATCTGCTCTGAAAACAACAGAAATAAAGAAAGAACAGATGGAGGCATGTTGTCTTCGCCATCAGATGAGGATTATTATTATTATTATGATGTGACGCTTAAATGCTACTAAGTGCTTTGTGTGTTTATAGTGAGTTGAGACGTGCAATTTTACTTTATTCTCAATAATCTGTAAGCTGCTTTACCATGTGCATGACTGTAAATACAGATCCAGATGCATTAATCTCTGATTTCTTCCTGCATTTAACCCTTGAGTGTGTGTGTGTGTGTGTGAGTGTGTGATTATGTTGATCTTTGTAAAGAGGAACCTTTGAAAAAGTGAAAGTGACGTGACATACAGCCAAGTATGGTGACCCATACTCAGAATTGGTGCTTTGCATTTAACCCATCCAAAGTGCACACACACAGCAGTGTGTGTGTGTGTGAGAGTGAGTGAGTGAGTGAGTGAGTGAGTGAGTGAGTGAGTGAGTGAGAGAGAGTGAGTGCCTGAGTGTGTGTGTGTGTCTGAGTGTGTGTGTGTGTCTGAGTGTGTGTGTGTGTGTGTGTGTGTATGTGTGTGTGTTAGGAGAACAATGGCTCATTTAAGCATTTCATTTTAATGAATGAATAAATGAATTTATGAAAACAATAGTTCTGAACATTATATATATAATTATGTTATGAGAACATATTTAATTATATATTTTTGATTAAATTATGAAATGTCAAACATTTTGCAAATAAATAAATAAACAAACAAACAGATAAATAAATATCATTTTTTATTATTGTGTTATGAGAACAACGGTTCTGAGTATCATTTGGGCATTTCATAAATAAATAAATATATTAATAAAAATTAAATAAATAAATTTCAAACATTTTGCCAATATAAATAAATAAATATAAAATATATTTATGTTATGAGAACATTGAGATATTCATACATTGTATGAAACACATTGTACAAATAAGCAAATAAATATATACATTATTTAAAATATATTTATTATTTATTTATTTAATAATTTTATTAAGGGGAAAAAATCCACAGTGTAAATCGGTTCATAGATAAATAACCACAGACTGTAAATAACCCGCCACATCTGTTTTGATTGGATGGGCGGAGTAAAGAATCCGCCCTGCTGTCTCTAATTGGTCCGAACGCGCACATGCACATGAGGAAGGCGTGTCTCTCGCGTCTGTTGCTCCGCCCCGTTTTCTCCCGCAGATTAAACTGAATTAACAGCTCCGGGTTCTCTGACGCTCAGATTCAAGGAAAACACAGAAAATATGGAATAAGATGGTTTTTGAAGCGAAACGGGTAAGTTTCAACGTTGTTTTGTAAGTTTGCGGTGAATCCATTAGATGTAGTCGTTTTAAACAGGGACTTAAACTGAACGCGAGCGCAGCGTGCACAGGAACGCGCAGAGGTTATTAATCGCGCCACAAGAGTTTTAAAATATTTTGACCTGCGTCCGTTAAACGGTCGGTTTCGCGAACTCTCCGTCAGTAACGTTACTCCGATAAACACAAACACTTCACAGAAACGCGATTTAAGACGCCTCGGAGATGTTTGGAAAGCTGTTTCAGGAGGAAACGGTGAAGATGCTGGACAGTAAATGTGCTAATCCTGTGCTCTCGGAGGAGATTTGTGCTTTAAAGCTCACGTCTGACCATCTGCCCTCAGAAAACAGACAAAACAGCCTTTAAATTAGCCCCAGAGACCGCGAGTCTGGAGAAAACGACCCCGAAAGTGAGCAGAGTTTGAGAAAAGACATAAACAGTGAGGTCAGCTTGACCAGGACGTCCTTCAGGCATGTAAAATTATGATTTTTAATATGACAAAACAGGTTTCAGTTCCTTCAGATCGTTTGAGAAGGTCAGTTTAATTTGGTTTGGAGAGAAACTTTTTTTTTTTCTGAATGGAAACTAAAATTTATATCTAAATCTGAAATCTGAATCAAAAAAAGTCTTAAACCACACATTTATTAGATATTAGTGTAAATGGGATAAAATGTAAATGTAAATGAAAAAAATAATTGTAAATATAAGTATTAGTACAAATATGTGTTAGTTATTAGTGTAAATTGCATTAAACGTATGTCTAAATATTTAATATAAATGGTAAATTTAAGTCTTAAGCCACACATTTATTAGATATTAGTATAAATAACATAAAATGTACATCTAAATTTAAAAGTAAATGCAAATCTATGTCTTGATCCAAATATTTATTAGATATTAGTGTAAATTACATTAAACATACATCTAAATATTTAATATAAACGGTAAATTTACACCTTAAGAAACATTTATTAGATATTAGTGTAAATAAAATGAAAAATGTGTATGTAAATGAAAAAAATAATTGTAAATCTAAGTCTTGATCCAAATATTTATTAGTTATTAGTGTAAATTGCATTAAACGCACATCTAAATATTTAATATAAACGGTAAATTTAAGTCTTAAGCCACACATTTATTAGATATTAGTGTAAATAACATAAATTGTACATCTAAATATAAAAATGATTGTAAATCTAAGTCTTGATCCAAATATTTTAGTTATTAGTGTAAATTACATTAAATGTAAATCTAAATTAGTGCTGTGCTGGGGTTGTGATACGATATATTGCGATACTGTAATCAATCTTATCTTCACCAGAACACAGTGGGATCTGTATTTGCATAAATCTGTCACTGTAACATTCAGTGCTTTTAAAGCAGTAGGGCCCTATGAAATCCGTTTTATTTTTTCCCAAATTCCGTTTTTTTCCGTTTTAATTTTTCTGGATTATCTTTTTTTCTGTTTTCTTTTTTCTTTTTTAGCATGTCTAATTATTTAAATGCATAAAAGCAACTTAATTTTTTCTAAAAATAGCCTTATGAAATGTTTTTCCCCCTCTCAGAAATTCTGTTGTGTATTTACATTTTTCTGGTTATCAAATGAAGGCATAAAACATTAATTTATTTTTTAATTATTGAAAATTAAGCAAACTTTATTTTTTGGTAAACAAAGGGGATTTACTATTAAAATTAAAACATGGAAGACATGTTGTGTGATTATTTCTTAAAAAATAATGTTTGTTTCTTTTTAGTAGTAGTAGGCTAAGTACATTCTGCTGAACAATAGTAATACATTTCTGGCAAATACTTGTCTTTACATTAAACCAGACTTTTATTTTGACGGGTTGGATATCTTTACAGTTCTGTGTATGTGATATGACGCTAGTTTTACTCAAATCAAACGGTCAAACGCTCATGAATTCACTCTCAGAGATGTTTTGGATATGTTATTCATTTGTTTAGGTGTTCTTTTTGTGTTTACGTCCTCATTTAGAGAGACGGCAGACGCTGAAATCACCGCGAGCGTCACGCGCGCTTCAGTGTGTGTAATAAACGAAACTGCGCTTCTGCACCATTCATTAACAGAGACACTCAGAACATGCAGGATTCATATTTAAATTGACTTTTCTGGCTTAATATTTACAGAATAGTCCATATCTCGATTTGATTTAAGTGTAATGACCTACTTTTGACTAATTCATTAAAAATGTGACAAATTCCGTGACATTCTGCGTTAAACTGTAAATTCCGTTTTTATGACTGGATTCCGCGATTCCGTCCGTGTTTTTCACATCGTGGGAATCATAGGGCCCTAAACCAGTTTTTGTGCAGTACATTTATGAGTTAGTGTAAATTACATAAACTGTACATCTAAATCAGTGTAATTTACATAAAATGTACATCTAAAGCATTACTATAAATGTTACTTGAGCTACACATTTATTAGTTATTAGTGTAATTTAAATAAATCTGAAATATAAACAGTAAATCTAAGTCTTTAGCTACAAATGTATTAGTTGTTATTGTAAATTACATGAAACGTACTATATCTTTAATATAAACAATAAATCTAAGTCATGAGCCACACATTTATTAGTTAATAGTGTAAATACACTCCAGAGATTTCACAATGAGCTCATGGCTAGTATTGTATGAGTATTAAATAGAATTTTGCCTCTCTTCTTCCTCCCTCTTATGTTGGCCTTTATGTGTAGTTTGCGTCTTCTGCATGTTTGCCCTGTTGTTTTCCTCCTGTTCATCGTACGTTCCCCTCTCTCTCTCTCTCTCTCTCTCTCTCTCTCTCTCTCCCTCTCTCTCTCTCTCTGTCTCTCGGCCCACTCTAGCATTCCTGGAACACTTGTAGAGTTTCTGTTGGTTCTCTGATCTCGGCACAGAGAGAGAGAGAAAGAGAGAAACTCCCCCTGAATTCCTCATGAAGGTCATTAGGGAGAAAGCTGGGGTTCGAGTCATAGTTTATCCCTAACCCTCACCCTAACTAACCCTGACCGTAACTAACCCTCACCCTAACTAACCCTGACCGTAACTAACCCTAACACGGGGGTTAAAGGGAAAGTTTTCCCAGGAATGACAAATCTGTGTGCATTTACTGTTCTGAACATTTATGACTTATTTTCTACTGCTGAATACAAAAGATATTTTGAAGAATATTGGTAACCAAAGAGGTTTCGCCTTCTACTGAAGGTGAATAAAAATGATATTTTGAAGAATATTGGTAACCAAAGAGGTTTCGTATTATAGTGATGTTATTTTTAAATATATATTATGTTAAAGTGAAAAGGGATGTGGTCATATGAGTTTGAAATAATGTGAGGGTATGTAAATTACAGTATTGTTTTTTTTTTTAATGTATTTCAACTCTTCATTTAGACAATGCATTTTCAAAAGAATATCTATTAACTATCAAAGCGTCTTAAAAATACAGCACTTGGGAGCCATTCATATACAAAACACAAAAACATATGATGTGTTTTTTAAAAGTTGAACTACTTTTAACTAGACGTGGCAAACGATGCAAGATGCAAAATGCGAGCACCAAACATGTCCATCTAGCGCATGTTTGCATAAAAAACAATAAAAAAGCAGAACGGTGGAATGCAAAAACACATTCCAACCAAAATATGTTTTTGCATTTGAAAACAGAAGATTAAGGCAGTGGAATGGGAAACAAATTCCAAGGTTTAGTCATGCTTTTGTAAAAGTTGAACTTCTTCTAACTTAAGCAGTGCATTTTTATGATGTATTGTCATGTGCAAGACATTGCAATAGTTGCGTGACCCAAGCTCAACGGTCAAAGATGTCCATCTAGTGCATTTTTAAATAGAAAAACAATGAAAAAGCTGCGGTGGAATGTAAAAACACTTTGTGTGTGAACGGCCCCTTATGGTGCGGCTAGCATGTTTACACAGACCAACAGTTAAAACATAGCGCTGACCGAAAGCAAGAACACGTCTGCTGTGAGCGGCCTGAAGACTGTTTATAGAGTAGGGTAGCTACCACTAGACGATCACTGGATATTTCTGGGTCCAAGAGTGCCAGTGCAAGTTAAAAGAAAAGAAAATGACAGAGACGTTTCTGGGCTCTGGAAGGAAGCAAACGGCTGCTTTATGTCAAAGGTGTCGGGTATTTTTACTGAGAGCGTGAGAGCCGCCAGAGAGAGAACCGTTACAGATACACTTCTTCACGTCTTAAAGGAATAGTCCACCCAAAAATGACAATGTGCAGGAAAAACATGACAACAGCTGTGTGTCAGGTGTAATAGTGTGTCATACACTGGATTTATTATATGTCTGAATTATTTCATAATCTGAGAATCTGTGTTTTGTAGAGGTGGTGAAAAAACTGACCCTCTGATGCAACATGATTCTCCCCAAAACGAATCTGAAACCATAATTAAACCGCAGTTTGATGTTGTTTTAGTATTATTGAGCTTTATTTGAGAGTGGACCTCTGGACTTCCCCGTAATGCTCCTTATGGTGAAGCTAGCGGCTTTAGTGCGTCACAGTCTGCTAAACTAATACTGAAAATACTGGAGGAATGCATGCTGTAATTTGCAGGAGCTCTGGGACTTCTGTGGTCCAGCAGGACAGTGACCTGAAACATTAGCCAAAGCTAGCCTGGAATAGATTTAAGCCCGAAAGGTTGATGTCCTGGAGCTCAGAGTGCCAGAGCATCTGTAGAGGAGCTCAGAAACGCTCGTTTGTCAAATGTTCCCATCCAACTTGACAGAAATCTTGCCAAGAAGAACTCACGTGTCAAGATG
Source organism: Cyprinus carpio (assembly GCF_018340385.1). Classification (NCBI taxonomy): domain Eukaryota; kingdom Metazoa; phylum Chordata; class Actinopteri; order Cypriniformes; family Cyprinidae; genus Cyprinus; species Cyprinus carpio. The sequence goes on from NC_056590.1 coordinate 5,862,186, forward strand.
TGCACTGCTGATACAGATGAACACAAAGAAATCAGAGCTGCAGTAACATAATAAAACATGTGTAAAAAAGGCACTAAACGTGAACTCTTTATCTGTTGTTATTGCAGTCATTGCTTTTGTAAAAAAACGTGTGTTCATCAGCCCTGGTGTTTTTGGTTGTTTTGATCTGGTTGTGACTGTGTTTAGTTGCTGGAAACTCAGGAATAGCTAGCAAATCTCACAAATTAGAAATGGCATGTTTTTATAGAAAAATCGTTTTTTTCTTCTTAAACATGCTCTTATAGTTTTTGTTTTACTCACAATTTCAAAAATATACAGTACAGGTCAAAAGTTTGGAAACATTACTATTTTTAATGTTTTTGAAAGAAGTCTCTTCTGCTCATCAAGCCTGCATTTATTTGATCAAAAATACAGAAAAACAGTAATATTGTGAGATATTATTACAACCTAAAATAATAGTTCTCTATTTGAATATACTTTAAAAAAAAAAAATTATTCCTGTGATGCAAAGCTGAATTTTCAGCATCATTACGCCAGCCTTCAGTGTCAACATGTAACATCCAGTCTATCACATGATCATTTAGAAATCATTCTAATATTCTGATTTATTCTGAGTGTTGGAAAACAGTTGACCTGCTGTCTAATATATTGATGATGAAGAAAAGGTTAAAAAGAACTGCATTTATTCAAAATAAAAAAAAATTCTAATAACATATATTCTAATATATATTTTCTTTACTATCACTTTTTATCAATTTAACACATCCTTGCTGAATAAAAGTATTGATTTTATATAAAAAAAAAGAAAGAAAGAAAAAAATTACTGACCCCAAATTATTGACCAGTAGTGTATATTGTTATTACAAAATATTTATATTTTAAAAACATAACTTTTTTTTAATTTTTTTTTTTTATTCATTCATCAAAGTATCCTAAAAAAGTATCACATGTTCTGAAAAAATATTAAGCAGCAGAACTGTTTCCAACTTTGATAATGAATCATCATATTAGAATGATTTCTAAAGGATCATGTGATAATGATCCTAAAAATTCAGCTTTGCATCACAGAAATAAATGATAATTTAAAGTATAATAAATTTAAAAACAATTATTTTAAATTGTAATAATATATCACAATATTACATTTTTTTTCTGTATTTTTGATCAAATAAATAAATGCAGTCTTGATGAGCAGAAGAAACTTCTTTCAAAAACATTAAAAATAGTAATGTTTCCAAACTTTTGACCTGTACTGTATTTATTTTTGCATTCTATAGAATAAATATTGATGTGGTTCCACTACTGGTATAGTAATGTGTGTAATTGGCTCTCTGCGCTTTATTAATGGCCTGAATGTTACAGTTAATTACAGGCCTGTAATGCAATTTAATGAAATGAGAATTCAGGAAGTCAAGTGCTTTAGCTTCTAGTATATAAATGTTTTAATTCAATAATCCTGTACAGAACAAAATCCAGATTATACCCCCGACTCATGTGTCCCGCTTCATCTGTCTAATGGAAGATTAGCTCCGATTAGCCATTAATTAGCTAAAGTGTCTCCCACTGACACACGCACAAAGCCTCTTGTCAGATTAGCTTCAGGTCGGATCAGTTTTTAAATGTCAGATTGTTATGAGATCATTTAGTATCTCTGTCCGTTCAGATCTTATAAACACATGCTTTGATTTCTAACACACTTGACTTAAGTATTATTCAGTTGCTCATCATTGTTGTATGTTTACATCAGATAGATGAGAACCAGGGACATGTAAAGTTGATGTTTATTTAATTGTAGCTCTGTTCTTGTGTGTTTAAATGGATAGTTCAGACAAAAATAACTAATAGAAGTCCAATAAACTATAAAGATTTTGACTTTGATTTATGCAGCATCCATCTTTGTGTTTCATCACATTCAAACATTCAAGAGTCAGACTATGAGCTCACAATAACTCTTAAGTGATGTAATCTGTCTGCGTCTGGTTTCTCTTGAAGATGATTGACAGGGCATGGCGCTACTCTGTTGTCGTGACGATGGTCTGTTTATCCTGGCTCCTCCCAGTCATTGCTACTGCCACGCCCTTCCCCAGGGATCTGCAGCCAATCAGTGTGGTGCGTCCGGAAGGTGAGTCACGTGACTGACGGGATCTCCGAGAGGAGTTATTGTGTTGGTCTCAGTTATGTCTGTGTGATGTTATGATTTGTGATTGTGGGCGATCACAGTGTCTCAGGGTCTGCTTCTGAAGAAACACTACAGCACACAGTCACAGTTCTGGCGTCTCGTCTCAGTATACACACATTCACATCAGACGTTACTCAGCGCTAGAGTTACACTCACGGGGAGCTGCACTTATTCACAATCACTAAACTACATTATTTTCATCTGCTTTAGAGCCTTTCGGTTAGACGTTTCATTCTCGTGCTGTTCTGACGTGCACTTGTTCTGAGCGTGTTCACCTGAAGCGTGCGCACGCTAAAAATCCTGGAAAACAGCGTCTGATGAGTTATCCTTTGTGTCTGCGAAGACAAAACATGGTTTGTTTATATAAAAAACACAGTGAAAGGTTTAGAGAGAGGATGATTGGTGCTGTTATTGTGGTGACAGCAGTCTAATATTCCAAACATGCTGCCGCCCGTCATTAAAGGAACAGTTCACCCAAAAATTTACATTTACTCACTCTCATGTTGTCCCAAACCTGTATTCATTTATGTCTTGTGCTGAACACAGAATGTGGGGAACCAAACATTGACTTTGACTGATAAAAATACTATAGAAGTCAATGGGGACCAGCAGCTGTTTGGTTCTCCACATTCTTCAAAATAACTTTTATGTTCAACAGAAGAAAGAATTTTGTTTGGGTGAACTGTCCCTTTAATGTTAATAAAACAACAAAACACAGAGAAAAATCACTCACTAACAGAGGTTTGACTGAAGAACTTTAATACTTTTGTTTTAGTTGGTTTAATTACATCATTTATACAGAGAAGTGTATATAGTGTTTTATTTTGATATTTTTCATTTAGTTTCTTGAATGCTACTGTACCTGAAAATAAAGCACTGTTTTTTTGTGTGTTTGCAATGTGTATCTTAGTTCTTATCTGTAAATAACAAAGATTAAATAAAACTTTTTATATGTATTTGATTTGATTTCAGTTAATGTTTATTTTATGGCAAGTTTTTTTTTTTTTGTGTGTGTGTGTGTGTGTGTGTGGTTGTTGTCACTTAACTATAATAATCCTGATTCCAGCCTTTACCTAGAAACAGCGAACAGCAATTCATCATAGAAAACTGCTTGTATTTTATAAATGAGGGTTGAGTTTTATCCGATCTGTTTGTGAATGAGCTGTGTCTTGTGCTCCACAGAGTCGCACCTGTATCCCAGTTTTCAGGGTCTGGTGTTTAATAATGGCACGGAGCGTCTGGGTCTGGACTATCTTGTATTTTATCCAGGATCCGATCCAGCACACATGCTGTACGAATCGCTGGGCCAGGTCATTCGATCACTGAAGATCAGTCTGTTCAACAAAACACATGCCTAGACTGAATGAATTTTAAAGAAATGTGGTGCTATTACACATTTGTTGTTTTTGTAAAATGTTTATTTTTTTTGTATAATGTTTGTTTTAAATAACTTGACTTTTTCTTGTGTTTTTCTCCTGTTTAGAGACCATGTATTTGTTGTGAATCTCACTACTGCAGTCGATAAAATCATCCCACAGCAGGTAAACCACAGAAAACATGGACCTTATGATCATAATAATAATAGAATTATTCAAACTTTATTTTTTAAGTAATATCTCATACTTTTTCTTCCATGTTTTAGTTTTAATAGTAAACCCTTTGTTGTACAGCTTTTAGTTTGCCAAAAAAAAATAAAAGGAATTTTTAAATCTGCATTTGATTCATACATTAATTTTAACGGTAAACCTGCTAAAACTAATTGTTTAATTCTCATTTGATTACATTTTTAATTATTATTTATTTTGTGTTATATTTTTTAATACAGAATTTCTGGAGGGAAGACCCTATTACTGTAAAAATAATAATATATAATAATAATAATAATAAATTGTTAATTTGTTGTAAATTTTATGAATTAAATTGATCAGACATGTTTTTTTGATTATTAAGGTATAATGAAACCATAAAAATTTTAATCCAGAAAAAAGTTAATTAAATTGATTAGTTTTGTTTAAACTGAATTCATGGGAAAATTGATTTCATAGGGCCCTAAAAGTGTACTCTTTGTTATTATAATTTTTTTTTAAAATACATTGTTGTTAATTTGTGTAAATTTCATGGTTTCAATTAATAAGACATAAATTTTGGTTACTAAGTCCAGAAAAATTACATCATAAATTATTGAGAAAAAAAAAAATTATAAAATGGCCCTACATTTAAAAAAAATATGTTTCAGAATTTCAATTAATTATTATCTTTTTTTTTTTTTTTTTTTTTAATGAACCAATAAATTTAATTTAACTATTAAATGGAATCTAGAAAAAATAAAGCAAACAAGAGTTTGGGAAAATAATGAAAGCGTTTTCATGAGGGCCAATACTGTAACTGTCACACACGAGGGCTCACGGGAATCTGTGTTTTCAGATACTGACGTGGAGATCTACAGATGTGTCCAAGTGCGCCGTGCGAGGAAGAAACAGCGTAAGTATCCATCATTAATAATTAATGACAGGATTTTAATTTTTGGGTGAACTGTCCCTTTAAAACATGTATCTTCTGTTTTCAGGATGAGTGTTATAATTACATCAAGGTTCTTGTGCCTCGTAACGACGAGACTCTGTTTGCGTGT
>NC_056590.1:5874493-5961993 GCF_018340385.1 Cyprinus carpio
TATGAAATGTAAAATTTTTCCCAAATTCTGTTTTCCATTTTAAAGATTTGATGCAATTTTAATATTCAGAAAGCATTTCTAACAAATTCATTAAAGTTTAACAAATTAATAATTTACACACACACACACACACACAAAAGATAATTTTTTTCCCCGTTTGTTTGTTTGAATTTTTCTGGATTTAGTTTTTATTTTCCATTTTTACTTTTTCTGTATTCTAATTTAATGATTAAATTAAAATTTCATTATCAAAAAAAAAAAAAAAATGGTGGTAATCAAATGAAGGCATAAAACAAAAAAATGTGTTAATCAAATATGATCAAATGAAAATGTAACAAATCTTTTTTATCTTTTGCAAAACAAAGTGCTGTTAAAATTAAAACATTAAAGAAAACTTGTGATATTCCTTAAAAACAAAGTTTTAATAATTTTATTAATATTATTATTGGTTTTATGACTGTGAGACAGATTTTACTGTACAAGAGTAATATATTTCTTTGACTGTACCGGTTCATAAGGTTCATGATTCAGAATAACTGTAATGTTGTGTTTGTTGTGTGCAAGCAGTGAAGAGATCAACAGAAAGCCGTGTATTATTTCTCATGTTAGTTTGTCTCATCACATTCACTTCAGACAGCAAACTCATTACTCAACTAAAAGCGTACGTCTTCAGAAGCTTGTTCTTGTCATAATCCACTGTGTTCCTGCACAGACGCTGTCTCCACACGCATGACCCATACTGCATCTGGCTGCGGACGGGACGCTGTGCTGACGTGGCTCCAGGGTTCAAGTAAGAGTGACCTGCAGCAGTAAACCTGATGCCAAACGAGCTTCAACTAAACACCTGTGTGTGTGTGTGTGTGTGTGTGTGTGTGTGTGTGTGTGTGTTTGAGAACAGGGCGGGTTTTGAGCAGGACGTTGACGGTGACCAATCACATTCATCTGACGTGTGCACCGGTGAGTGAGTCTCTGTCGCGTTACAGCAGCGATGCTTCACTTCAGAGCTAAATACTCTCATAGTGTCATTTTTTTAATCTCAGATAAATGTAAGTCTTGTTCTAGGAAGTATAAGGGAGAGTTTTGGCCCTGATGTTTGATTAAAGTTTCTCATTGAACATATATAAGGAAATGATCGATTTCAGTGATTTGATGTAACAGATCTGTTAAAAATCACATGTAATACTAACTAATGAGCGAACGCTGATCTCTTCTGTATCTGTATTTCAGCAGCAGGAAGTGATGTGAGCTCAGCTGTGGATTCAGCCTCCGGTCAGTGTCACACACATAAGATCTCATCTAGTTTATTTTTTAAATGGAACAGTTTATTTAAATCCTTAAAGGTGCCATGTGTAAAAATTGAGGTAAAAATATCCAAAAAATGACCTACACGCATCAAAAGAATGAGAAGAAATAAGGGCGATGATGTCATTAAAAAAATGTCAAGTTATAGTGCTGCAGAGATATCAACCTTAATTAGCATTAGCATTACTAGCCACGGCCCGACAGGTGTCGTAATACCATTTTCAGCCATGGGAGGCAGTATGCGGGCAACATAACCACCAGCCAACCTGCAATACACGAATAACTCGCACGGCTTGTGGGCGTACTTGAAGCTGATGTCAAGCAAAACCGCGCTCGGAATCACAAATCAAATCCGATAAGAAAAGGAGCCGAAACAGAGTAAACATCGGCACTGCTTTCCATCGCTGGAGACAACTAATGGACTTGAAAGAAATGAGCTTCGACTCCGAACTTGCAACATTTCTTTTGGATTGGTAAGTAAGATGCTGTTAGTATTTCGCTAGAAGTTTGTTTTATATGTTTGCGTATTTTTTTCGGGAAGTTATAACATAGAAATGTATCGAAGGATGTTCGATAAACGTGCTAATGTTAGCGATGGCTAACCGTAGCTGCGTTTGATAGTTAGCTAGCTATAACTTACCCACAGATCCGATCCGGTTTTTCACCTGTTATCTACCAAAGCCCGTCTCTACCAAGCTGATGCTAAAATGTAACATTACCTAAGAAGCTTGAAATGTCTTCGATGATAATGAACCTGAGAGAGAGAGAGAGAGAGAGAGCGCCCCGGCCGCGCGCGCACTCACTCACTATATTCAGAGCGGTCAAGTTTTTGAAAGCGTGTGAAAAGAGTCTCACGGTGAATGCTTGAGAGTTGGCATCTATTTTTTGGTTGGGTGTGAAAAGAGTCTCACGGTGAATGCTTGAGATGTTGACCAATGATGTTGACAGAATGCTGTCTGTCAAATTAATTTAATTCAAATAATGTGTATATACAATTCAAAATGTAATATGAACAAAACGAATATGAACATATTCACTGGTAAAGGTGAAGGGGGAGTAGCTTGAAGATGTCATGTTTCAAAATCACTTGACATCATCCAACGTTCCTCTGGAGGCAAAACGTCCTCTTAGGCTTCGGCTATGGCTCTAGGGTTGTGGTGAAGGTAGGGGCGGAGCATAGAGACTATGCCGTTTCTCGTTTGTTACTCTAGAGTAGACCAATTCACTTTATTGAGGCATACTGCCCCCATCTGGTATGGAATGTGGAGTATGACTTGATTTTTTTTGCCAGACATTACACATGGCTCCTTTAAGGCAAAATATTTAATAAATCTGAATCATGCTTTTATGCATCAGGCTCATATAGTCTGATACAGTGAGAATATGGAGGGAAAACTGATCAGTGAGGTCTTTATAACAGATACATAAAATGATCGTATCGTAACACTTTTTTGTATTTGTTTTGGTGTGACAAATATTTTTACCTTCATATTGCTAAAATATTTGCAGCATTGCACTTAAAACTTTTAGAACTTTTTTAAAAGTTTTGCTTATTTTTAACGTAATTTTGAGCTTGTGCAATTTTTTTAAGAAGATGTTTATTTTTATTCAAAGAGACTTAAATTTTATTGATTAGCAATGGATGTTTTTTTTTAAAGATGGATTAGATTTAAGAACAGAAGAAAACTGTGTAATTAACAGATTAAATGTGTAATGAACGAGAGTAGAGAATGAAGTCAGTGTGTGTGTGTGTGTGTGTGTAGGTGTGAAGCAGCTTCCTGACGCAGCGGCTCTCAGCGACGGCTTTCACTTCACTCTGCTGGGCGCGTGTGTGTTGGTGGCGTTCGTGTTGGGTGCCGTCGTGTCCGGTTTGCTGGTGTCCTGTTACTGCGGTCAGAGATCCCACCAATCACAGGAGCCCGAGGCGTCGCTCTCGCTCACCAGCCTCGCCAAACTCAACCGCCTCGTAGACACCAGACCAGACAAGAACGACCTCACGTCCTCTCAGACCTACAGCTCCGGGCCGCCCGTTAAACCACACGTGACTGAGGACGAGGAGTTTGTCTCGGACCTGCCCACCCCGGATTTGACGCCCGAACTGCCAATCAAGAACTTAAACAGCCAATGGGAGAGAAGCCAAAGCTACAACTCCACCCTGCAGGTGTTCCCCACCAATCAGACGCTTCCCAGCAAGCACACGCCCCCAGAGGGCCACGGCGACGATGTATTTAAACACACACAGAATCCCGTTGTCGCCATTATGACTTCATCCTTATTACCGGGCGACTCCGGGTCGCTGCACACGCCAACATCATATTACAACTGCCTAAAAGAGACGCCCGAAACCTCAGCGTTTCAGCAGATTCCACGACAGACGCTTCCTGAGCAGCGCCACGTCCTTATAAAGATGGGCAACGGCGTCACGACCGCCCGCCAGCACCGCTTCAACCAGACGTCAGCGCACGCGGGAAACATCTACGAGATACACCCGCGGTTAATCACAGGCGGCTCGTGTCTGACGCGACAGCACAGCTACTGCGAGCCGCCACACCTGCAGCGCGCGGCTATCATCAGACGCTCAGAGTCACTCAAACCACAGATACCCCCCAAACCCACATACATACCCCCCAAAACACTGCACCCGCCCTCGCACGCCAAACACTGACCTCTGACCCCAAGACACGACCCACACGGAACACTAGCATACTGATTACTGCACAGTATATACTGTACATAGCAAACACTTCATATCATTAGGTAGGATGTTCAGTTCAGCGGGTGGCCTACAGTTAACTTCTAAATAATAACTTTTTTTTTTTTTTTTTATAAAATAAAATAAAAAAATTCAACTTTATTTCAGAAAATAAGCTCAATGACCAACAAAAGATGAGCATGCACGGTATATACTGCAGAAAGAAAACGTGATCTCATTATGTTGCATCAGCATTTGGCTTCTAAGTATCTTATAAAACCTCTATTTTGTAATTTGAACACTATTTTTGCTCCAACAAAAAAGATTGTCCATTGCCTTTTGGATTAGACTCCTTGGGGATTCAAGACAAGTTTTGTCTTTAAAATAATCTTAAAATGAGAACATTCTTAAGAAATGGTTTGGGAATACAAAATATCTTTCAAATAAAATCTTTTTTTTTTTTTTTTTTTTTTGCATATTCCTTAATCGCAATTTAATTTTCCATTGGCTTTTGCATTAAACATTTCGGGGATATAAGACAAGTTAGAGGTTATAACTTTATATTGGTACTTTATGCAAATGAATAATTCACATACTGTGTCCAGTAAACATGTTGCAGTGTTAGTATGAATAGTATTTCTTCTAAACACGAGTCAGAAAACGGGATCAGAGTAATCAGATAAGTAATGTTTGTGTTTTCATTGAGAGGAGCGCGAGCAGGAAACAGCATCGCATCAGACTGACATCACTGAGCTGCATTAATGAGATCTAACGTGTTTGAGTTGATTTGTGCCTTACGTGAGAGACCTGAGGTCAGAGGTCACGAGAGGAGCCTGGTGTTCCCGTTCATCAGCAGTGGCTTCATGTTTCAGAGACAGGTTTCTTGGACTTGTAAATGTCATGTGACGGATCAGTGTGTGTTAGAAATCACTGCAGAAGACTGAAAATGGCTCTAAGGCTTTTAAGAGCCTACACAAGTATTGGTGACTGCTGAAGCTTTTACTTTAATATAGTCAAATATTCACGATTTGCATTTTGCTTGCAAAAAAAAAAAAGTTTCACCAGAAAATACTTTGAAAAGTAATTATTTTGGGGTGTGATGTCATGCTTGTTTTATTAAACTATACATGATGATGAATGAGTGTGTGTGTGTGTGTGTGTGAGAGAGAGACAAACCCCTCCTCCTCTGACAGTAGCTCCGCCCACCTGACCTACGGAGGCCGTGATTGGTGCAGCCGGAGGGTTTGTATCACAGAACATTTCGCATTTATTTAATAACAGCACTATATTCAGTGAGTTGGCTATGAATTTGTGTGATTATGTAATGATTAATAATAAACACTGGCACTGTTAAAACACTCTTGTTGTGCATTTATTATATGATGCTAATGTACAAAATGCCATGTCAATGTGTGTGTTTTTCACTAGAGCACATGATCTCCTCAGATTCATCGGGTGATTAAATGTGAGCCGCAGTCATTAGTGAGTATCTGACTTTATTCTCTTCATCAGTAAAGATCGTTTCTACTGCGAGCACAGGCAGAAGCAAAACAAACCGGAGTGAAGACCGTGATTTAGTTTTATTCTGTTCCGCATTAAACATTCAGCGTCACACACACTTTAATGCATTTAAAACAAACTCACCCTGAAGATAAACAACTTCCACTTAACTTATGAAATCCTCTAACTAGATATAAAATGAAAAAACCATTGACTTCAACAGCATCTGAAAGTCATTAATAAGCGTTCGCTTTGTGTTTGGGCAGAAAACTGAAGTTTTTAGGTATGGGACCCAACAGCATCTCACTGCAGACGAAACAAGAGAAAATATTTAATTAGACATTAGTGAATAATAAAGGATTAAATTTGATTTCTGAAAGAATATTATTAGAAATTAAACTCGCTGTGAGTGAACCCAGTAAATACTAATTCTAATTTCTGATTTATTTCAGTCTATAAACTCGTAAGCAAAAGCATAATATAAAAACAAAAATACATAGACGTGTATTAATGAATGTAACAATCGAAGAGTCACTGAAGGCTGCTCACTGGATCTGTCTGATTAATGTTTTAAGCAGCGGATCGTTTCGTTGCATGTCTTCAATGTTGTTTCTGGTCAGAGAGAGAGTGTAAACTGACCTGATGCGGATCCAGTCGTCCACGTGCTGACTGGCCATCAGAGACTCCATGTAATCTCGGCCCATGTAGAACGGAGGACGCTCGTTGATCTTCTGCGGGACGCGCTCCAACAAACCCACCGGAATATACCTGAACATAACACACACGTCAGCCTGTGAATATCAAATATACTGTTCATCACAGGCTTTATTTTACTCATAAACTGAAAAACCCCTGTTATAAAAGCCCAGGTTCTGACGTCAGAGTTAGGTTTGAACGTCACGAGGGCGAGTAAATGATCACAGAACATCAGTTTCAGTGTGAACTAACCCTATTAAACTCATCACCTGCACAGGAAGGAGAGCCACTCCAACAGGAAGCTGCGTGTCTTCTCGACGCCCTGCGTGTCAGAGCCCCAGTGCTCGAGGCCGTAGTTGGAGAAGTCTCGCAGGATGTCCAGACGCTCTCCGGAGGAAATGTCCCAGTGTCTGTTCTCCTTGATCTCAGTGAAGAGCCACGGCTTGATCAGCGCACCCCTGCAAACAGGAAGTAGTTCATTCAGAGCCGCCACACATGATGAGGATGATGATGATGATGGTGCCGGACTGACCTGGCCACCATGATCCCAGACACTCCGGTCTCTCTGGCCTTCATGGCGTCTTCATACGTCAGGATATCTCCGTTACCTGCAGGACACACGGCAGCACTGTCACATGTTTTGCAGTGGAATACCTGCATCTTCTGCTGCGTCAGTGTATTTACCGAACAGCGGTACGGGAGCGGCCAGTTTGGAGCAGGTGTCGATGTACTCCCAGTCAGCAGACTTCGTGTAACGCTGTTCGCGTGATCTGCCGTGCAGCTGCGGAGAAACAAACCGACTCAGTGAAGCGTCACGATCGAGGTGAGTAAACCATGACAGACTCTTTCTGCAACTCTTAACCCCTTCACTGTCACCGTCCCACCTGTGGGACGCTGGGCGCTCTTTTTTGTTGTTGTCCTTTTTCTCTATAAAATCTTTTAGATTTTAGATAAATTATACATCATTTGAAAGCTTAGAAGCCCAAGATTCATCCTGTGAAAACCATTTTGAAATCGGACATTGCGTTACCATGGAAATAATCTTTAAAATCGTATGGCAGTCTCCTCCCCCTTAGTGGGCGGAGTCAAGTGTCATATTACAAAATGCATTTTAGAATCAAAACTTTTTATAATCTTGGCAACAAACATATCATTGGAAAGGTCTGAGTCTCAGGATTCCATATTTGGTGGTTATTTTGATTTTTTTGGAAAGGTCTGAGTCTCAGGATTCCATATTTGGTGGTTATTGGTTATTGGCTCCCAGTGGCTGTTTGTGGTATGACGCCCTAAATAAAATCTCAAAGGAACCTCGATTTCTTTCATATCAATTTCAAATTTGGAACATAACTTATTTAGACACAAGGCTTTAATTTTATACCAATTTTAGAGTAAAACCTGTTATGTAAAATATTTATAATAAATAACATATAATAAAATTAATATAGCGCATTTTATTTACAGTACATTTAAACTTCTATAAAAATTCACTTTTGCCAAAATCTGCTAATTTTCTTCTTTAAAAAGAGACCAACCTTAGGTCTATATTCCAAAGTGTTCATAAAATTCAACAATTTAAGTTTGGATAGTGCACTTTAATGCCTATTTCAAAAAAAAAATGGGGGTGACAGTTAAAGGGTTAAAAGGTCCTGAATCAGAACAGAAAGTCTTAAATTCATTAAGTCATGGTATTAAATGTTGCAAAAAAAATCAATAGCTTCCTAAATGTTTTTGCCCTGTTTTATGGTACAATTCTGAGAGGAACAAATCTTAATTGTGAGATATAAACTCGCAAGTGTGAGAAAAAAGTCAGAACTGCGAGATACAAACTTAGAAATAAGAAATTAAGAATTACGAGGAAAAAAATTAAATAAAACAAATCGCAAGATTAGAAAAGGTAATTTTAAAAAGTAATTGTGAGATGTAAATCAGAATTTTGAGATGAGGTCAAAATTGCGAGAAAAAATGGGAAATGTGCAACAAACTCAGAATTGCGAGATAAAAAAATGGAATTGTGAGATATAAGGTCAAAATTGCAAGAAAAAAATTGGTATTGCGCAACAAAATCATAATTGCGAGATAAAGGAATTGTGAGGAAAACGGGGTATTGCGCAACAAACTCAGAATTGTGAGATGTAAATCAGAATTATGAGAAAAAATGGGAATTGCATAACAAAAAGGGAATTGCGAGAAAGGAATTGTGAGAAAAAATCAGAATTGCAATATAAAAAAAGGGAATTGTGAGAGAGTCGGAATTGCGCAACAATCTCAGAATTGCGAGATTTAAATCAGAATTCCGAGATAAAAAAAGGAATTGTGAGATATAGATTTAGAATTGCGATTAAAAAAAGACTGCTTACGTCCTTTTTCTTGTCAAGTAAATGTATTTTTATTTAAATTTCTAGACATTTGCACTGGAAACCAAGACATAAAACTGAGTAAAGCATCAGTTTTTGTAACCCAGTTTAAGTTATTTCAGTATTTTTTTTGTAAAATGAATTAAAAAAGTAAACTGACACTTTCAAACTCTGAAGTGTTGCTAATAGAAGACGTTTATATTTAGTGACTATAATGACGTATTGTGTCCCCTTCAATTTATCCCTTAAATCTTCTTTAAGACCAACAGAACCCCAGAGTCACGTTCTGAGGAAGTCTTTCTGAGGCTGGTCGTACCGTGACGAGCGACACGCCCCACTTCTTCATCTCCGGGATCAGCTTGTGTGCGATGCTGCAGTTCTGCTGGACTCCGGTGCGGATCTTAACCGTCAGAGGAACGTCCAGCACCTGCGGATACGACACGGCGGCTGCGTGAGCGACACTTCACACCGACACACGCTCCAACACTCACAGAGTCACTCACAGAGTTCATGCCCCTCACGATCTGTTCAAACTTGCTGGTGCGTGTCATGAGGCCACATCCTCCGCCCTGCAGACAGAAATCAGTCAGTCGCTGCTTAAATAACTGATAAACATGCAAACTGGTTTCCATTCAATTTGTCAACAATAAAGAGGGACGTGAAAACAAAACCTCTTCTGCAGCAGGGTAAATAATACAACTCTTTATAGACTTTAAAGCACTAAAAGAATCTCAAAAATCTCGCAGCCTTGTTTCCAGCGAGTCACCTTCTTGTAAACGAGGTCGATGGGGCAGCCGGAGTTTATATCCACGAAATCCACATCGATGTTCTGATTGAGCAGCTCGGCACACCGGGTCATGGTGTCTGGAAAACAGCCTTCCAACTGCAACACAACCGTGTGCCAATTAACAAATACTAACTGATCATGAGGAAAACCGTTCATGTCTGCATCCTGGTCATAAATTACAAGTTGGAAACTTCAAAACGGTCCAATTCTGAGTTTATTGTTTCATAATATGTCCTTTTATGTAGTTGTACATGTCCTTTATTCAGCATTATTATTATTATTATTTCACAGGAACATAAGGTTAATTAATAGTGATAATGTATCAACACATGGACACAGTTTGGTGTTATAAGCCTCGAAACTAGTGCTGCACGATTCACTGAAGGAAACTGAAATCACAGTGTGATTATTAAACTGTAAAGGCTGCCATTTAATTCATTACTTGGATTTTAAACCTTCCTGTAATGAGAATAAATAAATAAATAACATCTGGTTGATTTGCATTGTGGGGTGGAAGTCAAGAATGCATCAAGGAGTAAAATAAAAAATAAAATAGAATAAATTTGTAACATCACATCCTGTCGTGGTATGCAAATCAATAATGCATCGAAGAGAAATAAATGAATAAATAAAATATAAATAAATGTGAGATCACATCTGGTTTATTTGTATCAGTAATGCAAATTAATAAATGCACTGAGGAGTAAATAATATATTAATAAAGTAATTATTAAAAAAAAAAAAATCATAATAAAATTATAAATAAATTAAAAAAATGAGAAAATATTTTTACTTTGAGATACTACAATAGTATTATTTTTTTTTTTTTTTTTAATTTTTTTTTTTTTTATTTTTTTTGTTTTTGTTGTTTTTTTTATTTTTTGTTAATGTTTGTAATGTATGTATTTTGGATATGTTGTGTAGATCTCCAAACAAACACAGCAAAACTGGGACTTCCTTTTCAAATCCCATTTAAATCACAAATTAGTTTTTTCCCCTTAAATCTTGCAGCTTGTATTTACAGTGACTCCAGCATGAACTAGCTCTTCATCTGAAGCAGTCACAGCAGTCAGAACAGAATCCGAGCGGCACGTCACCTGAGGAATCGTCCTCGTACCTGAACGCCGAACAGATCTTCCGAGGCGTGTCTCTTGAGCAGAGCCCATTCAGACGCCTGACCCTGCAGCAGATTGGTGACCATGGCCATCTCTCCACACGTGATGTCTGCTCCGAAGCGCTTGCACACGCGCCGGAACGGCAGATTCCCACACTGCACCACACACACGGGATGAGCTGCAGGACACGCCAGTCTCACTGAGCGTAATGTAGGAGTAACAGAGAGCTTACCGTAGTGAGAGGAGCCAGATAGAGCTTGTCCCTGAAGTCCACCTGAGAGAAAACAATCACTTCAGATACATCTCAGAATCAAATACTACAGATGTGAAAGATGTTGTACAATAATGCATTGAGGAGGAAAAAAAAAATTAATACATGTGTGATATCACATCCGGTGGATTTGCATTGTGGGATGCAAAACAATACTGCATTAAGGAGTAATGAATAAATAAATAAAAACTGAAATTGTAATTTCACTCCCGGTTGATTAACATGAAAATCAATAATGCATTGATGAGGAAAAAAAAAACATTAGTTAATATATTTGTGATATCATATCCAGTTGATTTGCATTGTGGGATACAAAACAATAATGCATTAAGGAGTAATGAATTAATTAATGAATTAATTAATTAAATTTGTGATATCACATCCGGTGGATTTGCATTGTGGGATACATATTAATAATGCACTGATGTATATAAATAAATAAATACAAATTTGTGCTATTATATCCAATGCAGGATGCATATCAATAATGCATAGAGGAGTAATAAAAAAAATTAAAATAAAATAAATACATTTGTGAAATCACATTGCATTGAGAAGTAAAAAAATTAAATAAAATATTTTTGATTTCATATCAAGTTGTTTTGCATTGTGGGATGCAAAACATTAATGCATTGAGGAGTAAAATAAAATTTAATTTAATTTAATTTAATATTTAATTTAATTTAATATTTGTGATATATCCAGTTGATTTGCATTGTGGGATTCAAAACAATAATGAATTGAGGAGTAAAAATTAAATTAAATTATATTAAATATTTGTGATATAATATCAAGTTGATTTGTATTGTGAGATGTAAAACAATAATGCATCGAGGAGTAAAAAATAAATAAAATAAAAACTACATTTGTGATATCACAAATCAACAGTGCATCTAGGAGTAAAAAAATTAAAATTCAATAAGAAATTGAATAAAATGAAATGGTTCAAGTAGTTAGCAGTGTGTTCTTCCAGACACACCTGTTTCTTTTCAGACGGGCGCAGCTTGATGACGTCAGCGTCTGTAATCGGCCCCAGCGTCTTCACTGGAGGATCCGCTCCGTCCTGCGATTCAGATCAGAACACAACACTGGATTAAAACATCACATAATCATCACAGCTCTGAGGAGACCTACGAGTCTGTGTGTCTAAAAACCCTAAAGAACGCAACTTGAGAGAGGAAATCATTACACAGTTTCCTTTTGCTTTTATTAGTTGTGTAATAAATCAATGCATGTTGAGAGAGACTGCTTTAGTTGTAAATGTGAGTAAGAACAGAGTGTGTTTAGACGTTGTACCGCTGTCTCCGGTCCATTAGCAGCGTCTCCCGCGGCGTGACTCGTGTGTGTGGGTCTCTCCCCGCGGCTGACGGTCTTCAGGTACGCCTCGGCTCCGGGGAACCTCTGCTGCTTCTTCCGCAGGCGTCTCTGCAGATCTTTGTCCAGGTGGTTGGTGACGGTGTCTGTGGAGCGTCTGCACAGCTCCTCGTTCCTCAGGTTCTTCAGCTCGGGGCTCGTGTGAGCTCTAGAGAACCTGCAGCAGGTGACTCCGTACTGACACCAGCGAAGCTGCTGAACCGGTAACACTGATCGCCCAGATCCGCAGCTTTACTGCACATGTACTCGCTCACGTCGTGGAGGAAGCGGCACTTCTCTCCGTACACACACTCAGTGTCTCGCTCCTGGAGGAGACACACACACCTGCTTTAACCAACACACACAATTAAATGAACCAGCTCTGAGAATACAAGAATAACACTGTAATGCATTTGTTACAGCATTTTTTATATACGTATATATAGTTTAAAACATTTAAAGAAGGTGAAAGTAATTTTACTTTATTAAAAAATATATTTAAACAAATAAATAAAAATGTAAATGAAACTAAATATTTCCCAGATAATATTTAGACATGTCCTGTGAATAAATTAAGTTAATTAAAAAAAAAAAAAAAGATAATAATAACTATAACAATAACTTAATAGAATTTTCCAAATAATATTTAGACACATACTCTGTAACTAAATGAATACAGATATTATGAAAATAAAAAAGTAAACTGAACTCAATAGAAACTAAATATACGTGTACTGTGTAAATAAAATCAATGACTAAACAAAAATTAAACCAAATAAATGAATAAATAAAAATATATTCAAATAAATAAAAACATAAACAGTATTAGACTATGAGTAGAAAACGTTTAACTATCACAAATATTTTTTAAATAATATTTAGACATACTGTAAGACTATATATACACTGTGCAAGACCTGCTGTAGCTCAGAGTGTGACTGAAGGAAGCAGGAGTGTGCACCTGGACGATGGAGGGACACAGGCGTCTCTCTTCATAGCTCTGAGGCTTGATGTGAGGTCTGGATTTATTCTGTCCTCTCATCTTCTTCTTCTTCTGCTCTGCGTCTCTGTCCAGCTTGACTCTCTTCTGCTCTGGTTCTCCCGAGGGCTCCTCCGGGTCTCCGTCTGCTTCATCTCTGCTCGCACGCGGCCGAGCCGATGCTAGAAACTCATGGAACTTCTCTTTAGTGGTGAGGAACCTGGTGAGACGCAGATACAGGTCAGACACGACGCTCTGTGAGTCTGGGATCATCAAGAGCTGGTGTGTGTGACATACTGCTCTTTAATCAGCGCGGCGCCTCTCTGCGGCTAGTGCTATCATCCTCAACACACATGTGGAGAAACACATGTGCGCATATGGGGTCTGGTTTTTTTTTGATCTTTTAACATATAAACATGTGATGTGTATATATATATTCACATGTGATGAAGATAACACTGGGGCTTTCAAACTGAGGGACAGCTGAGAGAAAAACATATAATATTATTTATGTGATTGTGATTAACACAAATAAAATTATGTTTAAAATAAAGGGGTGAACTATAATGTGACTGAAATAAAAAAAGATAAAATAATCTATTAAAATATATTTAAAATAAATGGATAAAATATATATAAAAATATTTAAAATAAATAAAAATCATTAAAATACATTTTAAAATATATTTCAACTAATACAATCTTAATAAAATGAATAGAAACTGGTCAAAAAATATATATAAAAAATATAAAATTAAAAAAAAAAATATAATTAGATTTAAATAGATAAATAAGAAAATAAACCTAATGGTACAATACTATAATGTGTAAAAAAAAAAAAAAACGTAAATGTAACTTAATATAAAAACTAAATATTTCCCAATTAATAGAATATTATAAATGAATCTTTATATTATGGGACCCTCACACGAGGATCATATTTCAGGGTTGAAGGCATCTAAAAGACTGAAAACAATTGTTAAAATAACTTTTAATTATGTTTAAAATAAAGGCGTGAACTATAATTTGACTGTAATATGTGTTGATATAATAATATATTTAATATTATATTGATAAAATATATATAAAATATTTAAAATAAATAAAAATGATTCAAATAAATTTTAAAATATATTTAAACTAATACAATCTTAATAAAATGAATAGAAACTGGTCAAAAATATATATAAAATTAAATAAAAAAAAATTAAAAAAGTAAATAAATACATATAATTAGATTTAAATAGACAAATAAGAAAATAAATCAATAATAAACCTAATGGTACAATACTATAATGTGTAAAAAAACAAAACAAAAAAAACGTAAATGTAACTTAATATAGAAACTAAATATTTCCCAATTAATAGAATATTATAAATAAATATTTATATTATGGGACCCTCACACGAGGATCATATTTCAGGGTCGAAGGCATCTAAAAGATTGAAAACAATTGTTAAAATAACTTCAAAGTTTCATTTCATTTCATGCCCGCTTATGAAAAGATGCTTAAGTTAAAAATAACCTTGTAAGCCACTGTGATTATAACTGGCATGCAAATCTAAAATGATGATGTTTAAAATGCAGCGCTCGAGACTGTTTTGACTGGATTTAAAGGGTTAAAAGTGTCTGACAGTCGGAAACAAACCCTGCGCGTGAGGAGCGTTCATGTGTCTAACGGAAACCGATCATACAGTAGCTCTGCGATTCATATCTGATCATATTTATTGATCATCACTCACCTGCCAGTGAAGAGTCTGCACGCACATGCGATCTGCGGCTGCGCGACGCTCAAACGTGTCCGACCGGAAACACGAACACGCGCGGCGTAGTTCCGCTTCAACACGACCCGCGTGCGTCTCAAACCAAAACGATTTAAACACATTTCTTTGATTTCATACTGATTTCTTTTTTGTATGGACCGCCCATAAAAAAAACTTAAATATTTAGGTTGTGGACATGCAAAATAATTAAAAGTTCTCTCCTGCGCTGCACTTTCACTTCCATTTTTCTTTTCATTCTCTTTATTCTTCCCTGATATCTCTCTCTCTCATGACTTTAATACTCAAGATTTAACAAAACTACACTTTCTAAATCACCTACATGTCAAAATTAGTACATCACTACAATATCTTTCTAGAAAAATCCTAATACTGAACATGAGTCATGTTTTTCCCTTACAAAATTAAACATGCTTTTATTACAGTAAAAGTACAGTAACCATGTGTGTTTTTTAAGGACTAAGTAATTGTAAATGAGTCAAGAATATTTTGTAAAATATCAAACTTATTTTTGATTAGTAATATGCATTGCTAATTTGAACAACTTTAAAGATGATTTTTTCAATATTTAGATTTTTTTTGCACCCTCAGATTCCAGATTTTTCAATAGATGTATCTCCCGACAAATTTGTCCTCCTAACAAACCACACATCAATGGAGAGATTATTTATTCAGCTTCAGATGATGTATACATCTCAATTTCACAAAACTGACCTTTATGACTGGATTTGTGCTCCAGGGTCACATATAATAGTTTTTTGGTAATTTAGCGCAGTTTTGTTTTTGAATTGAAAATTTTTTGAAATTTTTTTTTATTATGTCCATTAGATTCATTTTCCTTTGAATCTATTTATCTTAATATTTTTATTTTGTTTTGATTTGTAATGAAAAATAAAAACGCAACAACAAGCTACAAAATATAGAGGTTTTAATGTTCTTGAACAAACAATATACAGAGTTTTCTAGTGCATTTTCTTCATTCAGCTCATATTTGTTTATAAATAGCTCATTACTCACAACTATTTGGACCAAAATAACCATTTAAAGAAAATAAATCATTTTAAATATACACTAGCGGTCAAAAGTTTGGGATCAGAATGATTTTAATTGTTTTTTACAGGAGTCTCTTCTGCTCATCAAGACTGTATTTATTTGATAAAAAAAATACAGGAAAAAATGTAATATTGTGAAATATTATTATGATGTAAACTAACATTTTTCTTTTTTAATATACCTTTAAACTGTAATTTATTCTGTGATGCGCCAGCTGGATTTTCATCATCATTACTCCAGTCTTTAGTGTCACATGAATCTTCAGAAATCATTCTAATATGAATGTTATTATCTAGCGCTGAAAATTAATATTTGTTTGGAAGCTGTGATGACTTTTGTTTCAGGATTCTTTGATCGAATAAATAATGTTCAAACGAAGAAGCATTATTTAAAATATAAATCTTTTCTAAAACAATATACACTACAGTTCAAAAGTTTGGGGTTTGGTACATTTTTTATTCTTTCTTTTTTTTTTTAAAGAATTTACTAATTTATTCAGCAAAGGATGTGTTAAATTGTTAAGAAGTGATAGCAGAGAGTTAATTATTGTTTAGAAAGATTTAGAATTAGAAATTAAACTGCTGTTCTTTTTACATTTTATTCATCAAAGAATCCTGAAAAAAGTATCAGTTTCCAAAAAAATATTGTCAGGCGCATGTTGCTAATTCTAATAATAAATCATCATATTAGAACTGATTTCTGACAGATCATGTGACACTTTATACGTGATAATGAATGATGGAAATTCAGCTTTGCATCACAGAAATAAATTATATTTTATATGATATTAAAATAGAAACCATTGTTTTATATTCTAATAACATTTTGCAAGATTACTGTATTTTTTCTGTATTTCTGATCAAATAAATGCAGGCGTGATGAGCAGGAATCCCAGACTTTGAGGTGACTTTAAGCTGCAGCTGGTCAGAAGTTCACGAGAGCGAGCGCGTGTCTTCATTCTCCGCCGAGCTCAGTCTCTCGAGTTTGGCGAGGAAGCGTTTCTTGCTGGTGTCTAACACAGCGATGCCGCTCTTCTGGAAGTCGTAGCCCAGTCGGTGGAGGTCTCGCAGACGCTGTCTGATGCAGTCGATGCTGAAATCCAGGACCTTGGGCTTCTGCACGACCTGCTGCACGTGGATCCCGCCGTCCATCAGACAGTCCAGCTTCTCATTCAGACGCTGGGACGAGACGAACAGCACCAGAGAGTAGTTCAGGATCATCCTCTTGAAGTCTCGGCTCGCCGCCGCCAGCGGCCCAGCTCTCGGCCCGCAGGCTCTGAGGTTCGTTCTTAGGCTCGTGCGTGGACGAGGAGCAGCTTCGCCCGCAGGCTCTGCAGGTTCTTCTTCAGGGTGTCTTGGGGTTAGTCAGAGGATGTGATCTGCGTGGGAATTGAATGTTGGCATCTGATCGGTTTTTGTTAGCGGGTAGGGATTACAGGTTCCTGGAGATGACGGTTCGGGCGAAGCGCTCCGGGTCTTTCCCGTCGAAGCGCAAGCAGACGCTCTTCAGGAACTCCACCATGTTCTTGTTGAGGATCCGCTGTTGGAGCATGGTCCGCGGAGCTGGTGGTCAGCCGCGGTGAGGTCTTTTAGCCGTGTTACACAGAGCGTCATCAGGAAGGCGATGTTCTCCTCCAGGTTCTTGTTGTCGCTGGAGCGGAAGAAGGACTCGGGCGAGCGCGAGAGGATCTCCACCACCTCGCCGTCGCTCTTGAAGACGTTCCTCCAGAGCCTCCAGCGCTCCTCCAGGTGCTCGCAGGAGCGGGTGATGGAGCGCGGGAAGCGCGAGATGATGCTGGCCACGGTCTCCTGATCCGCTCCTTTGCTCTTCAGGAAGAGGGCAGCCTTGCTCATTGGTCAGGAGCTTCCGCTCCTTTGCTCTTCAGGAAGAGGGCCAGGCCTTGCTCATTGGTCAGGAGCTTCCTCAAGACGCCCGGCTGCCGTCTGCGGGCCGAGGGAAGGTCCTTTTGGAGCTGGAGCTGCAGGGTCTGCGCGGGACAAGGAAGGTGACGCTACCTCTGCTAGGCCCGGCCGCAGGAAGGGTCAGTCTGGAGGAGGATCATGTTTGGAGCTGGAGCTGCAGGGGCGGGGCGGGACAGGAAGTGACGCACATCTGCTGGCGGGCCGCAGGAAGTGCAGGATCTGCCTCTGTAACATCACTCAGCTTCCGGAGGAGGATCATTGCTACGTTTTGAAATGTATTTTATATTTAATTTTTTTAATGTTAAATATAAACATTGATTTTAAATTTGCCCTTTTACAACACCTTTTTTGCTTTATAGAGTTTATATGATAGTATTATTTTTTTTGTAGTTTTAGTTACATGAAGTTAAAATAAATGAAAAAGAGTAATGTTGCTGGATTACAATAAGATTCTTTATATTTTAGTTACAAAAATATATCTTTATAGCTATTTAACAATAACCGTGTGACATGATTATTTTTAGTATATTTGATATTTTATATTTTAGTTACAAAAATATATCTTTAGTGTCATTTAAATTTAGTTTAAGCTCCAGTAACGTTGTGGTTTGGTAATTTTTTATTTCAGGCTGCATTGCACAATTTTGTTTTCGTCAAGGCACATTAAGTTACTAGACCAGAACACTTCAAGTGCTTTACAGAAAAATAATTTTTTTCATTCACGTGTTCATAGAAGGTTAAATAGTTTAAAATAACAAATGCAATAAAAGAAGTAAAAAAAAGTTAAATAAGCATAAATGAGTTACATGAAACCAAAATAAATGTGTTATTTTAGTACATCAAGTTAAACTAAATGAAAAACACATGATCAGATATTAAATAACTGAAGTTTCTAATGATTTGTTAATTTGAAAAGTGTTTTATTTTACATCTTTAATGTTATTGATAATCTATTCTTTCCATTATTTATTATCAAGTCTATTTATCTGGATAAAGTGCTATATAAATAAAAATGTGACTTGGCTAGTAAATGAGCCTTATTTTCTTAATGCTAAATACTTTTTTATCTGATTTAAAGGTGAAATATAACCCAGACATGTTTATATGCAGGCTTATCTTAATAATTATATACTTATATCAAATCAAGAGCACTAATGTGTCATCTGTGCATTAAATACACAACTGACAGTGACAGTACAGTCACAGATCAACAACAATAACACACTCACTGTATGAACATCTAAACCTGTTCACAAAGCGCTGTGAAGTCATACTCAAAAACTGAATGTTTGGACGTCTATGAATGTTTGTAAAGTGATGTGTAGTCATAATTAAAACGGTAAATTGAGAGGGGTTTAATGATTTTATACACACACGCTTTTAATTTTAACTATAATTCGACAACACTGTTCGATCGTGTCTTGCTGTTTTGTGTTGATCTAGACATAAAGATTGTTTTTTATTTTGACGTTCTGTTCACGTTCAGCGCGTCTTGTGTTAATGTGTTCCTGCGGAGGCTCGTCTGAGTCACAGCGCCGCCTGCCGCTCGGGAGAACACATTACAACGACCTGACTTCAATACCAGCATCACTGGAGCCACGTGTGGAAATACACTTTAAAATATGAGAATATATAGGATGTTTATTTATTTAAGGATATCTGTAGACATGATGTTTACAACTGAAGCCAGTTTAGACACAGAAATGAGGACTCTTTTTTATCTTGCAATCACAACTTTTTCTCATAATTTGGGGTTTATATCTCATAATTCTTACTTTTTTCTATGAATTCTGAATTTATATCTTGAAATTGACTTTTTTATGAATTCTGAGTTTGTCTTGAAATTATGATTATTTATGACTTTTTTATATGAATTCTGAGTTTATATCTTGAAATTATGATTTTTTATATGAATTCTGAGTTTATGTCTTGAAATTATGATTTTGTTATGTATGTTGAAATTATGGTTTTTTTTTTTATGTATTTATTTGAATTATGTGTGTTTTTGTTTTTTTTATTTATTACTTTTGTCCTTGAAATTATGACTTTTTAAATATGAATTGGGGAGGTTTATTGTTCTTATTGGGAAAATAATGGACTTTTTAAGTATGCAAGTTTATGAGTTTATGTCTTGAAATTATTGGGGGGAAAACTTTTTAAATATGACATTATGTGGGGAGTTTATGTCTTGCAAATTATGGGGACTTTTTTTTTAAATAATGATTTTATGAGTTCTATGTCGGGCCAGAAATTATGACTTTTTAAATATGAATTATGAGTTTATGTCTTGAAATTATGACTTTTTAAGTATGAATTATGAGTTTATGTCTTGAAATTATGACTTTTTAAATATGAATTATGAGTTTATGTCTTGAAATTATGACTTTTTAAATATGAATTATGAGTTTATGTGTTTTTGTATTGTGAATTTTTTTTTTTTTTATTTTGATTATGTGTTTATATATCGTTATTACTTTTCTTTATTTTTTTTTTTTTTTCTATGTGAATTTAGGCCTAATTTTCTTTTTTTTTGTTTTTTTTTTTTTTTTGTTTGATTTATGGAAATAAATTATATTTACTTTTTTATGATTTTTTTTTTTCAGAATTGTGAGGAAAACAACTGAATTGTGAGATAAATGTTGCTTTTGTTATTTCTTATGCTTTGGCAGAAACAAGCCTCATAGTTCACACAGCTGGCTCTAAACGGATGTTCTGACTTCAGTTCATTTATATGCAAGCGCATGGAGGCCGAATGCACAAGTGTTGTTTGTTATGATTTGGGTTAATTTATATTCAAGCGCATGGAGGCCGAATGCACAAGCAGGGTTCTTGGCGTAGGTTTGGATCAGGCTGGGTGTGTGAGATGTTTTGGAATGTTTGTTGTGTGGCTTGGTTTGGGGATGCCAGATGTCTGAAACACTTGAGATGTGCCTTGAAGAGCCCCGTCTCATGCATATTTCATACAGGTCCAGATCCCTTCCACAGCAGCCCTCTCTTTATCTCGTGTATCCCCTCTTCCATTCGAGGACAAACTCTCCTTTCATTCCACAGATCCTGCTCATGCTAATTGGAATTGAACAGCACTTCCATTACTGAGATGAGAATGAGTTAGAATTGTAGCACAGATGATACTTTCTTTGTAGATCTTTTATTTCGATTTAATTCACAGATCCTTGTGAAATCCTTCAGAAGCTCTAATCAGATTAATGTTCTCTCTCATGCAGCAGCACACATTCATAATCAATAACGTATGGATTCATGGCTTCACGCTGGAACAGAGAAGCAGAAAACATGTTTTACAAGAAGATACTGTTTCAGTCTTTCAAAATATCATTTAATTCAACGTGTTGCCAACGTGACATTTCTTTCTGATTATTTGTAAATTTTACAAGCAATTTCTGAGTGACAATTAGTGCATAGTGAATATTTTAGTATTTTTTTACATATTTGTTTTGAGTTTTTTAGATTTACTTTATTTTTTTTATTTATTTTTTTTATTTTTTTTGAGTTTTTTGAATTTTTTTTGATTTTGGGTTTTAAGGGTTGTCTGTAAACTTAAAGGAAAAGTGTTTTTTTGCCAGGACTTTATCAGTTTTTCTACAGAATCTTACACTGTAAACTATGACATGGAGAAGTTTCCTTCTGATATTTCCTCAGTCAAGATAATTCTCTTCTACTCTGTTCTCGTCTGTCGAGCTGCAGTGAGTTAGTTTGGCGTCTCAGCAGGTGTTTGGGTTCCTGAACCTGATCCCGTGCTGCTGTTCTCATATATATTTTTCAGGGGAAAAGTTTTGGGGTCTTGTGTATCCGAGAGTATGAGGATCTCTTTTTGGGAGGGAGGTGAGTGAAGCATGTCCAAGAGAAGATGGGTGGAGTTCAAGATCAGTCAAACCATCAGCTGTTCAGCTCCGGTCAGCCGCAGGAATAGACCTCCGTCTCCAGCAGCTGCTGCAGGTACGGACAATATTTCACATGAATTCATATTTCAGATGAGGCTGATGTTGGTCAGACGGCTGATGGGGAACGTTAACAGAACGCTCATTCAAAGTTATACGAGCTTTAATAATGTTCTCAAAATGTTAGCTAATAAAAACGTTATTTGTATTTATATTTATGGTGAGTTTTTTCTCAAATATTTTAGTTGTTTTTGGTTGTTTTGGGAATGTTTAGAAGGTAAATTTAAAAGTCTTTTTTGTTGCTTTTTTGTTGCAATGTAATGTACCCTTACCATTCATTTAACATTAGTGTATTTTTTACAATATTTAAAAAAAAAAAACATCTTGCAGATGTAATGCAGACGTCAACTAGACGTCTCCGTGATGTTTTGTGTGCTATCTGAGTAGAGCTGCAGTACATCTACGTTTCCTATCAGACATCAAATAGATGTTTAGAAGATGTCTTTAAGAAATGTATAATTTAGAATGCATGTAAAACTGACATCTTTTAGAGACGTCTATCAGATGTTTGTTATGTTCAGACGTCTTGCAGACATAGGCTACGTGTACATCTGGGATAGGATACAGATAAAGAGCTGATTACTCTGTTTAAAAGACGAACAGACCTTATGAAATCACAACAATATTGGGCCGATTTATGCAAAATGGAATTTAATATAATATGGCTCATAAATACAGGACGACTAGAGCATACAAAATAGTTGGTGTAAATATTAATCGTTTATATTTGCATTATGTTTGTATATGCTGTAAATATTTTTTCATTATGTGGTTTATTATTTTTTGCGGTGGTGTATTTGTTTTGTGGGGCTTTAGTGCGGGCCGCGAGTGCGGGTGACGCGTGACCGGTGACGCGGGTCTCGTGTGTTTACGTGGAGAAACATGGCGGCGACGGTGACAGCGAATCCCGAATAAAACCCCGAGGAGATCCCACAGATTTACCGTCCGAGCCGAAGCGGGCGCACATGTCAGCGCTCCGCGTTTAGCGCTAGGCGTGTCTGCGTGCGTGTGGCGCTTTTATGACGCGCGTGTGTCCGTGTTTAAGCCGCAGGAACCGCGGAGATGATGGAAGACGAGGAGCGACAGAAGAAACTCCAGGCCGGCAAAGCCAAGGTGAGATTTACCTCCTGTCTACCTCATCTCCACCTCATCTTTACCTGATGACGTTTAGCCCAGAACATCACGCTCACCTGAGATTTACCTCATTGCTGTAGTTTACCTCAGAATTTAACACCCGACTGAGATTCAACCCGCTGCTGTCATTTTGTTATTTTTTTCATTGGTTTTTTTGTTTAACTCATTTAAATATTGTGACACACGTGACTGCACTCTCATTTACCTCTTATTACTTGCTTACTTTCACCCTTTTTTCTCAGAAAATAACTGGCGTCTGTGATTTGCCTCATATTTCTCAAATTTTTACCTCAATTGTACCTCATCGCTGTCATGTACCTCAGAGAACCACTTACATCTTTGATTTAACGGACATTTTCCTCATGTTTACCTCTACCTCTTATTACCTGAATTTTACCTCACATTTACTTCAGAAAGTAACTGGCGTCTGTGATTTGCCTCATATTTATCTAATTTCTACCTCAATTGTACCTCATCGCTGTCATGTACCTCAGAGAACCACTTACATCTTTGATTCAACGGACATTTGCCTCATGTTTACCTCAATTTTGCCTCATATTTACCACGTAAAATAACTGACATCTGTGATTTCACTCACGTTTTACTTCCTACTTACCTTTTTACCTCACATTTACGTCAGAAAATAACTGAGATAAAAAAATAAATAGATAAATAAATATACTTACCTTTTTACCTCACATTTACGTCAGAAAATAACTGAGATAAAAAAATAAATAGAAAAAAAGGTGGTTAAGAAGCCACAGATCTATAATAGAAATGATATAGATTCCACATATTTACCTGTATTTTACCTCACATTTAGTCACGTTTGCCTCATTCACCTGTATTTTACCTCACAGCTGTTATTTACCTTAGAATATAGTTCACTTCTGAAATTAACCGTGGTTTTTTACTGACTTTTGCAACATGTTGACTTCAATGCTATCATTTACCTCAGAACGACATTTCTCTGAGGTTTCATCTGTGAATTATCTCTATTTAACTAACATTTACCTCTATTTTACCTCACTGCCATTATTCAACTTCACATTTACTGTAGAGTATAACTCTCTCTTTATGAGTTTTAGTGTGGTGTTTAAGTTTATTATGAGCTTTCTGTCATGCAGTGCCTCTACTGCTATTGTTTATTTTCATTTTTATCTTAGTGAAATATATTAATATATGAATACACCTGATATATGTATGGATGATGTTGCGTTTTTTTTAGTGTTGATGATTTTTTTTAAAGCAGTGAATGGGTGCCGTCAGAATGAGAGTCCAAACAGCTGATAAAAACATCACAATAATCCACAAGTAATCCACAGCACTCCAGTCCATCAGTTAACATCTGGAGAAGACAAAAGATGAAACACATCCAGCATTAAGACGATTTTAACTCAGATACATAGAGTCTATAATCCATAATAACACTTCCAGTGAAAAAGTTGTGTAGTCTGGAATGCTACATTTCTCTAAATCTGATGAAATTTAAATTTTTGGCTGAATTATTCCTTTAAAATTATTCACCGCATTCTGTTGCTCATTAATATTTAATCAGAAATCATCTGAGCTAAAACTATCGAGTCGAGCAAGCTAAATGTCATCCAACGTGAATTTCTCACACCTTGTCAGGTGAACGTTGACGCCTGAACTAGTCGATTAATACCACGAAAACATTCACAGTGACTTTGTAAATGTCAGGAGCTGCTGAATAAAGACATTTGAGAAGGAAAGCGGTGATTCAGAGTTTCTCATGTAAGGTAACATTTGCAGTGAATGCGAACAAAAGCAGAAAAACTCATTTCTTTAGAATTGTGCTGCGTTGGAGCAGAAATAACTCACCGCTGACTGATTGCATGCTTTGTCCAGGAAAATATTAAAGCCTAAAATCTGTGATTGCTCAGTCATCAATACAAAACTCCTTAGATTGACATCAGTTATGTTTGGCATTATAAGTGAAAACTTATTTTTTTGTCGTTGTTGTTGTTGTTGGTAATGAAGCAAGGACAACAGAAGCATCATAACATAGATTCAAGATTTTTATTCGTCACATACACGATTATACAGAGCATATATAACCAGCAGCATAGCTCTTTTGTTGTGTTAGTATTCCTGTATTAAAGCTATAAAGCATGGGAAGTTCCTAGGTCTGATTTCCAATGCATGAATTGATCAAATGCATATCCTAAATGCAATGCAAGTTGCTTTGTAGTATGTGAGTTCATCATGCATTTGAGTGTTCCACAGCGCTCTGATGTTGTGTTTGCACAACACATAAAGGGATTTTTGCATGTGTGGACTGGAGGCTTTCAAAAGATCTTGATTTCTAAACCATTTCAGTGCAGTGAAAGACTCAGCAGATGACCCATGACCCGTTACTCGTGTGTTCAGCACCTCCGCATGTCCTGACGGCGATGCTGCGTGTCATGTGCTGGCTCAGATCTGCTGTTTGTTTTGCTGCACAGAACGGTTGGTGTTCGGAGCAGCTGTCAGTGCGCGCTGTTTTCGTGCCAGTGTCATTAGCGAGTGCTTCAGACGCTGTCAGGAACACGACCGGAGAGCAGTCAGAGTCTTCTGGTGTTGGAAAATGGAAACGCTGCATTAGTGAATAGCATGCATGATTAGAATTGGTGCATTGCATGCAAAAAAAATAGTATTTCAAAGATGGATGATGCAGTATTTCAGGATCAAGTGTTCATGCATGCATTTTTTGTTTTGTTGTTGTTGGAGAGCGTTTGGCGAGAAATGCAAGGCTGAAGTTGTTGCTGCTGTTTTTGCTTGAACCTAAAAGTGAAATAATAATAATAATAATAATAAAGTTTAAGGTATTAAATTTATCTAGATGGGGCATTCCATGCCAACTTAACTGGCTAAAAGTTGACTGAAAGAAATACATAAATGAAGAAAAAAGTCAAAATATTAAATGCCATGGATAAACATTTACTGAGTAATCCGCTATTTTGTAAAACGGGGTCGAAATGACCGTTTTCGCCAGAGATTTGGAGCCAAGTTACTTGAGAAAATGGTAGGTCCATTAGTAAAATTAGCTGACTTTCAATACTTGTAGAGTTATATGCATGCAGACATTGGAAAAATAATATTTTTGGCGCTCAGACAAGGATGTTCAATGCAGTTGCTTTGAAAGAGACAAACAAGACAACGTTGTTGTTCTACAGACATTCCTCTTTAAATAGAGTATTTAAATGCAAAGTGACTCACTATAGTGCCTTTAAAATGAAGAAGCTAATGGAAAAGTTAGTTAAGAACCAACATCTAAAAGGATATTAATATATCTTTAATGCTTCTTGAGTTACAGGCATGCAAACTTTGGGGGAAAAACACAAAAAGTGCTTTTTATTCATTTCTGAAGCATCACCATTGTCGTACAATGCAACAAAGATTGCTAAAGCCAACAGATTTTACTAAAAGAGCTACCAATCTCTGTGAGGAAATAACATGATGATGCTACCGTCTTTCTGAAGTCATTTAACCCTCCTGGAATTGGCTCCGAATCTACAACATAGTGCATTCTCAGATGAAAATTGTTATTTTGAATTTAATATTTTGTCTTTTATCACTATTTATGTTTGTCTTTCTTCAAAAGAAATATAAAACTGTAATATAAATAAAAATGTTATCCAGAGAAGTTACTGAAATTTGGTTGATTTGACACCGAAGGACCCAGGTGCATTCATGCAAACGCGAACTAACTCGAAGCAATTAAGGATTTTGAATCTGATATGTGTTAAACTATCAGACCTGTGCATTAGATTAGAAATGAGGCCTCATGCACACTAATGCACACCTGAATCCTTGAAGCGTATGTCCAGTCGCCTGTTTAACTCGAGGTCCGTTCTGTTGTGTAAAACCAATTGTTCCATCCCAGCGTGCAATGAAAGCGTTTTCTGCCTTCACCAGATCTGAGGACCTTAATTAATGTGTGTGATGTGATTGTAGACTAAAAGCTTTGGTTAACAAGAGGTCAGGCCGTGAGTATTCAGACACGCACACAAACCCTTTGTTAATCCCGATCAATAGTCTGCTGGGATAATTGGCTTTGCCAATAAACACCATCAGTGTCACTCAAGAGATATTATAATAAAACTAAAGCGGGCTGCCTAATTAAATACCTCCTACACGCTCAGCCATCGTGATCTTAATTAACAGCAGCGCACGCTCATGTTTGTGTGACCCTGTTCAGTGATTGTTTGGCATGTGGAGGATGCGTTGGTCATTTGTGTCTTGGATTTTTATAATAAAACCCTCTTATAAAGGTCCTAGTGTTTATTCTAGGATAATATATTGGCGTTTCATATTACCATTCAAAAGTCTGGTTTGATTTTGTTAATGTTTTTGAAAGAAATGCTCACCAGGGCTGCATTTATTTGATTAAATATACTGTAAAAATTGTGAAATATTATTATAGTTTTTATTACAATTTTCTATGTGAATATCTGTTAAAATAGAATTTATTTCTGTGATGTGCAGCTGTATTTTCAGCATCATTACTCCAGTCTTCAGTGTCACATGATCTTCAGAAATCAGAATAATATGATGATTTGCTGCTCAAGAAACATTTCTGATTAATATCAGTGTTGAACACAGTTGTGCTGCACAATATTTTTGTGGAAACTGTGATGCATTTTATTTTTCAGGATTCACAGATGAATAGAAAAGCATTTAAAAGAAAAGCATTTATTTGAAACAGACATCCTTTGTCACATTATAAATGTCTTTACTGTCACTTTTAAACAATTTGGCGTGTCCTTGATAAATACAAGCATTGTTTTGTTTTTCATTATTTTTCTTTTCGTGCTGTTCTGTGGATGCAGTTGGCATGAGGACAGAAAAGCAGCAGCAGAAGTGGGCCGTTCGGCTCTAAAGCAACAGCAGACCTACATTTGACCGAGTGCAATCGCAGTCTTTCCAAACAGGCCAAACGGGTGTCAGCAGGGGACGCTCACCTCAGGGAGCTGATTAGATAACCCAGAGATTAATGTCAGCCTTTGTGGGGAAAAACAAATTAAAGTTAATTTCAAGCTGTGCGATTGCTTCTGTTCCGGCTCCTGCTATTGCTTTCTCAGATTTTACTTTAGGACCGATTTATTGGTGACCGTACGAGTATCAGCCAGCGTTAGACTTGCTTTGAGCATTTTCTAGAATTGCCGTTGGTCTGAAAAATGGAAGCAGGTCTTCGTTTTTATCTCTGCGTGTTAATGCAATTTTAGTTTTAAACCATGCAAAACAATAGATTTATATATGACCGCCTGTTTCCGACACTGAATAAAAAATATAAAAAGGTAATTGCGACTTACATATCGCAATTCTGACTTTTTTGAATTCCCCGCAAAATTGAACCTTATAACTCGGAATTGTGAGTTGGGAAAAAAAGTTGGAATTGTGAGAAAGAAGTCAGAATTCGGAAACAGGCGGTCATATATAAATCTATTGTTTTGCATGGTTTAAAACTAAAATTGCATTAACACGCAGAGATAAAAACGAAGACCTGCTTCCGTTTTTCAGACCAACGGCAATTTTAGAAAATGCTCAAAGCAAGTCTAACTTTCACTTTCAGAATTGTGAGATACAAACTTGCAATTGCAAAAAAAATAAATAAATAGATTTGTGAGAAAAAAGTCAGAATTGTAAGAAAAAAAAAAGTTTGGGAATTTGGGCCACAACACAATTGTGGGGAAAAAAAGACGTAATTTGTTTTATTTTTTTAACTGAGTAGTGTTGTATATTATTGAAAACTTTTTTCAGTAGTTTGTTATCTTTGATGGGATGTTTGGAGGCTGGTTGTTATTGTCCTTCTCTGGATGTTTTTACAGCTGCTGCTCTTTGTGAAGTTGTTTTGTGTCTCCGGTGGATCTTTCCCAGGAGCCTCTGCTGTATCCTAGACACTCGCTCACCTCTCTACTCATTAGTGTTTATTAGTGTAATGGACGTACATTAGTGAGAACGCTCTTTTTGCTTGTTTACATACATAATGTAAAAGCCGCCTGCTCTGTCTCCATGGTAACAGCAAAAGAGACTTTTTCGAATCAGCTGTATTTCGGCTCCGGTGTTAAGAGGTTTTCTAGGAAATGTGTTTCTCACTCGTGTTCTTGAGCGTCTGAGAGGCAGTTTCTGGGTGAAATGTCACAGTGATGCTGATGTTCAGCGGTTTTAGAGAGGAAGATTGTTTTTATTTAACTATTACAATGTATAGAAATTAATTTATGAGTGTGTTGTCCGTGCATTGACGCAAGTTCACATGTATGATATTTATCTGGCAAAGAAATTGTTATACACTAAAGACATATTTTAATTTTCTTTATTCTGTGGAGGGATTTAACGGACTAAAATAAATATAATGAAATGATTCAATATTTTATATTTATTACAGCTGCAATAAATAAATAATAAAATAAAAGCACAGTGTAATGTATATTTATTTCATATTTATTCATGTTGCAATGAATGTAAAATAAAAGCACAAATAAATAAATAAAAGTGCAATGAAAATCTACATTTATTTAAAAAAAAAAAAGAAGTTAATTGAAAGGTATTTCAGGTCACTTTTCATTTTGCATAAATTTACATTTCATGCAGTTAATTTATTTATTTTATTATGCTTATGTTTTTTTGCATCATTTTGTGCTTCTCTTATTCAACAGCTGTGTGTGTGTGTGTGTGTGTGTGTGTGTGTGTGTGTCTGTGTGTGTGTGTGTGTGTGTCTGTCTGTGTGTGTGTGTGTGTGTGTGTGTCTGTCTCTGTGTGTGTCTGTGTTGTCTGTGTATGCTGTGTCTGTGTGTGTGTGTGTCTGTCATATGTCTGTCGTCTGTGTGTGTGTGTGTGTGAGAGAGACTGTGTCTGTGTGTGTGTGTGTGTGTCTGTCTGTCTGTCTGTCTGTGTGTGTGTGTGTGTGAGAGAGACTGTGTCTGTGTGTGTGTGTGTGTGTGTGTGTGTGTGTGTGTGTGAGAGAGAGACTGTGTCTGTCTGTGTGTGTGTGTCTGTCTGTCTGTCTGTCTGTGTGTGTGTGTGTGTGAGAGAGACTGTGTCTGTGTGTGTGTGTGTGTGTGTGTGTGTGTGTGTGTGTGTGTGTGTGTGTCTGTGAGTGAGAGAGTGTGTCTGTGTGTGTGTCTGTCTGTGTGTGTGTGTCTGTGTGTGTGTCTGTCTGTGTGTGTGTGTGTGTGTGTCTGTGAGTGAGAGAGTGTGTCTGTGTGTGTGTGTGTGTGTGTGTGTGTGTGTGTGAGAGAGAGACTGTGTCTGTCTGTGTGTGTGTGTGTGTCTGTGTGTCTGTGTGTCTGTGAGTGAGAGAGTCTGTGTGTCTGTGAGTGAGAGAGTCTGTGTGTGTGTGAGAGAGTGTGTCTGTGTGTGTGTGTGTGTGTGTGTGTCTGTGTGTGTGTGTGTGTGTGTGTGAGTGAGAGAGTGTGTGTGTGTGTGTCTGTGTGTGTCTGTCTGTGTGTGTGTGTCTGTGAGTGAGAGACTGTGTCTATCTGTGTGTTTATGTGTGTGTGTGTGTGAGAGAGTGTGTCTGTGTGTGTGTGTGTGTGTGTGTGTCTGTGAGTGAGAGAGTGTGTCTGTGTGTGTTTGTGTGTGTGTCTGTGAGTGAGAGAGAGTGTGTGTGTGTGTGTGAGAGAGTGTGTCTGTGTGTGTGTGTGTGTGTGTGTGTGTGTTGAATTACAGACGCTGTTACTCTGTCAGTCGTTTCTTTTAGTCATGTGTGGGATGTGACTCATGTTGCTCCTGTAATGTTCAGTTTTTCTGAGTAGAAAAGTTTAATAGGGTCGCACTTGATTTTTCTTGTTCTTGTCTTTTGGGAATTGGTTGAATTGAAGTCGGAGGTGGAAAGGTTGAAAAGTAAGAGTGACTTTCAGAAGAAGCGTTCATGTAGCTCAAACAGTACAGGATGACGCTAGCAACACCGAGGTCAGGGGTTTGATTCCGTGTGTAACTTAAATGCAATGTAAGTTTCTTTGGATGAATGCGTCTGCCAGATGCTTAAATGAAAGACCAGCTCAGGTTTTTACACTTTCAATCCTTAACCTAATCGGGTGTTCCTGGTTAAAAGGTTTTTTTTTTTTTTTTTTTTTAATAGCTTATAAATCTCTCGTTATACTATATTATCACCAAATCTTGCATTGTAGCACAAGTTTTGTATTTCTTTTCGGATCTGATCGATCGTAGCCCTCATTGATCTGATCTTGTGCTCCTCAGTTTATGAGCCAACATTATCCACAAATAATGCTTTTTCACTCAAAAACTTAAACTTAAGACCTATCCCTAGTGAAAAATAAATATACATTTCATGCTAAGCTTACTGCAAATACATTTACATATTCATGTACTTAATAAAATACCCTGCAGTTGTACGTCTAAACTGGTATACTTAAAGTCTGCTAAACTGGAATAACTAATTTTATACTTAATGCACTTTAAATGTGCGGAACTAAAGAACTGAAGCAACTGATGCAAAAAAAAACTGTGCCAAATAAATGAAAAGTTGATTTAAAAGATTGAGTTTGATTTTTTTTTGGCAGGCCGAACATTTCTGACTTGGAAGTTGCGGTGATCAAAGTCAGTAAGTTTTAGTCTAATGCAATAACATTAACTAGCATTTACAAGAAAAGGAAGATCCCCTCCGGGTCAAACTGACCCGAGCACAGCATGAGGGCTAAGAAGGTTAACAGTCAGGTTTAATTTACACTTCCAGACGCTACGGGATCTTCACACGGAGTTTCTGCATTTGGGTCAGTAAGTGTAATCCAGAGCTGCTCTGGTGTTTAACACACTTCAGTGTCCGACAGCGAATCCTGTTCATGTGGTCAAGATGTTCACGTTTGAGTTCTCATGATCTCTGGAGCTCGTGTTCCTTCCTGAAGATGATTTATGCTTCAGATGAGTGATAAATAGATCCGTATGTGGTTGCATGTTGATGAAGCAGATGTCTGTGTTAATGGGCGTCTGTGCTGCTAATCCGGTTAAAGCAAAGTTGAGGGATTTGCGGTGGCAGAGCGCAGGAAGGTGACCGCGTCGATCAACAGTCAGGCATGATTCGGCTCAGCTTCACCAGACTGTGCCGCTTTACCGTGGGTTTTTTTTTGCATTTACATATCGTTTCTCCATGTGCCATTATTATCGCTCATATATGTGTGTGTGTTTGTGTCCGGTGTCTTCCAGCTGGCCGAGTACCGGCAGAGGAAAGCCCAATCCGATGGCCAGAAGAAGCAGAAGAAGAAGAAAAAGAAGCAGGAATCGGACGCGGAGGAGCAGGGAGGAGATCAGAGCGTGTTTTCCCGCGGCGGAGAAGCCGTCACACACGACCAGACCTACACCATAGAGGTGAGCAGAGATGTGTTTGAGTAGCACTTCCTGTTTATCCTCATCTTAGACAGAGCACACTTAATAACTCTCAACTAGTGGCAGTTACATTTATTTTTTATCAAAAAAAAAAAAAAAAACTAAATTAAAGTTAAATTTAGCCCGAAAACAGAAGAGTAATCATATGTAATTAACAATCAACACTCCAGTGGTTGAACACAAACATGCTTTTTAAATGATGTGTTTGTTCTAATTCAAACTGTTGTTGGAAATATAAACATTTAAAGATTTGTAACTTGTTAATGATGCTAGAAACATGTTATCTCAGTTTTTAAGGAGCTGTGGTGTTTCTGTCTGAAATGCCTGTATAGTGTGATTTGAAATCACAGCGCTGTACATGTTATGATTATGGTTATTTGTTTATGAGTATAACAACATTAGATTAATCACAGATCTCTGTTTATGTGAGCTCTGTAGCTTTCATGGCATTATAAAGGTGCATGTAAACGCAGTCAGTGTCGGATCTGAGCAAGCGCTGTTGTTTGTGTTTGTGTGGATGTTTCTGCAGGCTGTTGTTGTGGAGGAACTGCTATAACTAATGTTTAAAGGTGAAGTGTGTAATTTCTGCGGCTCTGAAGGGAATTGCAGAAATAATGACTCCAAACAAACACAGAGGCCATGCATTATTGAAGACAGTGATAGAAAACAAGATAGAAAAATTAAGACTTTCAGCTCAGTGGTTTAAAGGGGTCATATGATGCGAAGTTTTCCTTTCTCTTTGGAGTGTTACAAGCTCTTGGTGCATGAAGAACGGTTCACTGTTTGGGAAGGTGCACGCTCCGTCACCGGTCCCGCTTTAGCGGGCGCATTGACTTTAGGTTACTCACGTAAACCCGGTTCTCTGATAACATGAGGCGATTCCCAAATTGAGATACCGAACGAATGTTTGAAAGAGAACTCTTCGTCTGCACGTGCTTTGAAATAGGAATCGTTGCCAATCTCAAACCTGCCAATCTGAAGGAGACGCTGTGTATGGTGTTTGAGGTCATTTGTAAATTACCATAGACTTATTGTTTTATTTCAACTATTTGTAACTGTCATTACACTTGTATACAAAACAAGTGTGCGTAGAGTGCGTGACGTCACGTGCACTACCGCCGGTGGCAGTAGACAACCAGACGCGGTTGTCACGGCGACCGTCACAGCCCTACACGTTTTTTTTAACCTTAAACCACATAAACACATTTCATTACACCAAATACACAAAATAATGTTCTTTTTAGCAGCATCATATGACCCCTTTAAAGAACTGCTGATTCTCTGAATGACAGTGATATTTTAGTATCAATGAGATACTATTATATTTTTATTAATATTTTGCATTATTTAGAGTTTTTATTTTTATATTTTAAATTTTCAGTGTAATGTTAGTTCAATTTTATTAATTTAATTGTTTTCATCTACATCTTGGATGGCCGGAGGGTGAGCACATTATTAGCAGATTTAAAGATCACCCTCTCTATTTAGACATGTGCTATATATTTAAACAGAACATAGAATATTTATCTTCCCAGCTCTTTTGCCCTCTTGATAAATTTATGTGGATGTTTTTAAAGCCCAGCAGGTTTGTGGTGTGCTTGCTGTTGAAGATGAGTGTGAAATTAGTGGTTGCCCAGGCAACAGACAACTGCGTTTGAACTGGTTAAGCAGCCTGAGTGTGTGAGAGTGTGTGCATGAGTGAGCGTGCGTGTAAATGAGTGTGCGTGCATGTGTGTGTGTGAGTGCGCTTGTGCGTGAGTGGGAGTGCCTGTATGTGTGTGTGAGTGTGTACATGTGTGAATGAGTGAGTGTGCGTGAGTGAGAGTATGTGCGTGAGTTTGTGTGTGTGTGTGCACATGTGCGAGTGAGTGAGTGCGCTTGTGCGTGAGTGAGAGTGCGTGCATGAGTGTGTGTGTTCACATGTGAGTGAGTGAGTGAGTGCACGTGCATGTGTGTGTGTTCACGTGTGCGTGAGTGAGAGTGCGTGCATGCTTGTGTATGTTCACGTGTGTGAGTGAGTGTGTGTGAGCGTGCGTGCGTGTGTGTGTGTGAGTGATTAAGTGAGTGTGTGTGTGCATGTGTGAGCTTGGGTGTGTGTGTGCACATGAGTGAGTGAGTGAGTGTGTGTGTGTGCACGTGAGTGGGTGTGTGAGTGAATAAGTGAGTGCGCGTGTGAGCCTGTGTGAGCGCGTGTGCACGTGAGTGAGTGTGAGCATGTGTAAGAGTGAGTGAGTGTGTGCAAGCGAGCGATTGAGTGTGCTTGTGTGAGTGTGTGAGTGAGTGCGCATGAGTGTGTGTGCATGTGTGAGCATGAGTGTGCGTGTGTGAGCATGAATGCGTGTGAGTGAGTGTGTGTGTGTGCGTGAGTAAGTAAGTGAGTGCACATGTGTGTGCATGAGTGAGTGTAATTTGACCTTCGTCTGTGAGCTTATGCTCAATGTCAACCATCTCTAAGCATGGAGAGTCTCCTCTGACTCTGCTGTTGAAGTGTGGTATGAAGGTGATACACATTTGCATTTAATCACCACGGCAAAGTTTCAAGCGGTCATGTAACATCCCCTGCAGCTGTTGCCGTGGAAACAACGCTTGTGACTGTGCTGAAATCTAGGGGAGTAAAGCTCACAGATCTCAAACTGTTGTTATGTAGCGAACACATGTGTCTGATGGGTTTGACGGCGCTGAAGTCATATTGCTGACCTTCTAAATTAACTAGATGCTTTTAACTAGTAAATATCAGTGTAACTTAAATTTCATTACGTATTGCTTGAATTATTAAAAAACAAATATTTGTTAATTCATATAAGCACACCTCTCATCCAATTATCAACACAAAAACTATTTATTAATTTTCATTAAGCACATTTTCTTCAACTTATTTCTTCAGTTGTTTATTTATTATTTTTTAAAAATTTAAGCACATTTTACCCCCAATTATCAATACAAAGCTATTTATTTACAATACATTTGTAATATTTGTATATTAGAATTAGTTGCATATTAATCAGTCGTGGCCATTATTATAGCGCTTCTGTTGTGTTTTCTGTGTCTGTGTCTCTGCACTGATCTGGATGTAGGTCAGACGTTCATGCATCAGTGTAATTAGCCGTGATCCACACAAAAGGAGAAGAGAACAGCGTCCGTCGTGCTCTTATATCTGAAGTGTGGAGACGGGTCACTCTCTTTCTCTGTCACAGAGGCTCAGATACAGCCTTCCTTAGCGCTCAGTTCAGCATGCCTCTCTTTTTTTAAAAGCGTTTCGGTCTTGATGAGTGACCCACTAACACCGAAGGCTCAGGAAGTGGAACAATGTAGAAATTAATTGCACATGTGACCTCATTATGTTTTCTTTCTTCAGCCCGAGAGTGAAGTCTCAACGACAGCCGAAGACTGTTCATCTGAGGTAAGATCTGTTAGACGGGTTATTTATTTATTTATTTATTTATTTAAGCACATTTTCTCCTCCAAATATCAATACAAAAACTATTTATTTATTTATTTATTTATCTATTTATTTATTTATTTATTTAAGCACATTTTCTCCTCCAAATATCAATACAAAAACTATTTATTTATTTATTTATCTATTTATTTATTTATTTAAGCACATTTTCTCCTCCAAATATCAATACAAAAACTATTTATTTATTTATTTATTTTTTTTTTTTTTTGTTTTTTCTATTTTTTATTTATTTATTTATTTATTTATTTATTTTATCTAATATCAATACAAAACGATTTTTAATTAAGTTATTTATTTATTTATCTATTTATTTATTTATTTATTTATTTATTTATCTATTTTTTTATTTGTTTTCGTTAAGTACATTTTCTCCTCCAATTATCAAGACAAAAAGACTTTATTTATTTATTTATTTATCTATTTATTTATTTATTTATTTATTTGTTTTTTGTTTTCGTTAAGCACATTTTCTCCTCCAATTATCAAGACAAAAACTATTTATTTATTTATTTATCTATTTATTTATTTATTTATTTATTTGTTTTCGTTAAGTACATTTTCTCCTCCAATTATCAATACAAAAACTATTTATTTATTTATTTATGAGCACATTTTCCCTCAAATTATCAAGACAAAAACTATTTTTTATCTATTTATTTATTTAAATTAAGTACATTTCTTCTCCAATTATCAAGACAAAACCTTTTTTATTATTTATTTATTTACTTATTTATTTACTTACTTAAATTAAGCACATTTTCTCCTCCAAAACAAAAACGCTTTATTTATTTAAGCATATTTAAAATAATTTATTAATTTATTTTCATTAAGCACATTTCTCCTCTAATTTTCAATACAAAAACTATTTTATTTATTTATGCAGATTTTTTCTCCATGTTTTATTTATGCACTTTTTCTCCTCCATTTATTTGTAGATTTATTTTCATGAAGCACATTTTCTCCTCCAGTTCTCAAAACAAAAACTATATATGTGTTTATTTATTGATTGATTTATTTTAAGCACATTTTCTCTTCTGATAATGTTTATTAGTTCTAATAATAACATATTTGTTATATTTGTTTTTTTTAATATTAATTGCATTTGTATTGACTTTAATTTAATAAATGACAAATGTAGAGTAAATGAACAGTTGAAATGAGATCCACTAGACGTCTGTTCCTCAGTGAATGTGTTTAATGAAGCAAGGGTTGGTGTGTTTATTCTCAGGCCAGAGTTTGGTTTTGTTAATGACTCGGGGGACGTAACTGTGCTTGTGAGCGCTGTATGATGCAGCACAAAAGAGAAATACAGAAACCTTCACCGCTTGGTCCTCTCCAGCTCTCGTGCTCAACGCACCATGTGACCTGCTGGTTGCTAGGCAGCGAAATCTTACAAAAGCTGCCTTAAATTTCTGACCAAAGCAGTTACTGTTAAATACCTGATTATATATATAATGTATATATATATATTTATCATTAAGCACATTTTCCTTTTTCAATTCTTAATACAAAAACCATTTATTTATTTATTTACTTATTTTCATTAAGCACTTTTTCTCCAATTTTCAGTATAATTTTATATTTGTGTATTAGGATTTGTTGCATTATGACATCATTTTCATAATATATTTAAAACATTTAAGTATTAAGCATTTAGTTTAGTTTAAATAGTTCAACATTTCAGCTCTACCTAATTGTATTCGTTGTACTGGCGTTCATTTAAAAAAATAATAATAGGTAAAGAAAAAATTTAAGTTTTATCTGTTTGTATTTTTAGTTGAGTTTATTTTAGATTAGGATAAAAGTTAAATAAAATAGTATAGTAGAAAGAAGTGTAGAATAAAATAAAAGTTAAATAAAATAATTAAGGCAGGAAAAATAACTTTTAGAATAGTGAGAATCTAAAAAGTATGAAAAATATGAACAATCTTCACATATTATTGCAGAATTTGGAGGGTAAATATGATTAACAGTCATGGAAATCCTACAAAAAGGTGTTTATTTTCTCAGTGCAAAATACATTTCATTGT
This sequence comes from Cyprinus carpio, assembly GCF_018340385.1. Taxonomy (NCBI): domain Eukaryota; kingdom Metazoa; phylum Chordata; class Actinopteri; order Cypriniformes; family Cyprinidae; genus Cyprinus; species Cyprinus carpio. The sequence goes on from NC_056590.1 coordinate 5,912,225, forward strand.
GAAATTGACTGCATGTATGCAGGAATCTGTGTATTTGGTGCAAATTGCATTGTGTTTGTGCAGATGTTGTCCTAAAAGCACTCTCTCGTGAACTGACAGGTAAATGGTTTCCACGAGAGGACGTCGTCTGTGATCGGGGTACAGTAACGATAAAGCATCGCTCTCTCTCCTGCGTCTCTTCTGATGCACTAACCTCACATTTCCTCTCGCTTTACCTTCATCTCTGAGGCTCTGCTGCTTGTGAATATACTAATGCCGAGGCCACCGATGCCGTTCTGTGGCATTTTAACCGCGCTCACTTAATTCAGCACATGAATAGAGGAGAACGGGGCTGCTTGGCATTTTGTCGGCCGTATATTATATTGTTGGAGGGGAGCGTGTAAAGGCCGTATAAACTGCTTATATAAGAGACATTTAGCTTTCACAGGGACTAAAACCATCGACTGAAAGGAAAAAGATTAGCGAAAAGAGATTTAAGGACATCAGGTTCCCCTTTTATATCGATAGAGTACCAGTATTGATGCTAAATTAATGTATTTTATTTCTGCTAAATTAAAAAAAAAAATTTTGCATAAAGATTAAATATTCAAACACAGGAATAAAACTAGCATCATAGTCAGGATTTTTTAATATAATTGAGATACTGTTATAGTTTTTAATAATATAAATTCTTTTTTTTTTTTGCTATTTTCCATGTTCATTTTAATTGTTTTTATAATTTTAAATTTATATAGATTCTATTAATTTATTTCAGTTATTTTAGTTATATTAAAGTTAAAATTAAATGTTTACTTTTTTGTATTTCTTTTTTTCTGCTAACGTTTTTTTCTATTTTCCTCTTTCATTTTAATTTTATTTAAAGTAAAAAATAAAGAAATTTGTTTTTTAAAATAACTTTTTTTTTTAATTTTGTTTTTAAAGTAAAAGAAAGAAATTTTAATTGTTTTTTTTTATTTCAGTTTTAGTTATTTTAATACATCAAGTTAAACTAGCTAAAATAAAATATATTTTTAATTTATACTTATATTCTTTATAAAATTTCATTTTATTTCTGTTCTGTTTTTTTTTTCTATTTTCATTTTCATTTTAGGTAAAGTTCAATTAATAAATTAAATACATTAATAAATTAAACCATCATAATAGCGTTATTCAGCCGTTATTTTAGTATCACTGAGATACTGTTGTAGTTTTTATTAATATTTTGAATATTTTTTTATTTTTCTATTATATTTTAGTTTAAGTTAAAATTTTAGTGATTTTGTTGTTTTATTAGTTTTTATAATGTCTGTATAGATTTTAAATTACTTTTTATTAGTTATTTTAGCACATAAAAAACAAGAAATGTTGCTTTTCCAACTAGCTTAAAATAAGTTAAAATTTTATTATAATTTATTATACATTTCATATTAATATTTTAATAATTAAATAAAATATTAAGCATTTAATTAATTTAATAATATTTAAAATATTAATAATTATTAAAAAAATACATATACATTTTTTTTTCCAAGTAACAATTAAAAAAATTTTTTTTACAAATGTTTTTAGCTTAAGTTTTAGTGAAGGATAATAATCCTGGGATTCAGAAGGAAGTTCTCCGATTCTCCTGACCAAGCTCCAACACCGGCACTGTTTCTGTGTAAAGGGCTTTATATTGAGCGCTCCCGAATCCCTGAGTCTTACTCTGTCCCGGTCTCTCCGGCAGGAGGAAGATCTGCAGCGGTCCGAAGCGCACATGGAGCCTGACCTGCAGAGCGGCGGCCCTCAGAGCCGCATTCAGATCATGGAGGACGAGTTAGCCGCCAAGAACATGGCCATGGAGGAGCTGAGCTGCGAGCTGGAGGAGATCAGGGCCGCTGATGGAGTGCAGCAGGTACGTGTCCTCAGGCCTGCGCTGCTTTCGTGAAGGACTCGTGAGTCACGCTGGATGAGTGGGTGATGGATGGATGCCCACGCGTGACACTGATATGACCTCACTGTGATCAGGCCGAGCGGATCTCATAGCTGTTCACGGAACGTCTCTGTGTGACTCAGCTTTGAACAATGCGAACGCTCTTTCTTCTTGACATTGACTCAATTAGGCTGCCAGGAAAGTCACTTTCTGTCATGTAAATCTGCAGGGAAAGTGTTTCATTGAAATATATGCGGTCCCCTGCTGTTTGGGACATGAGGAGGTTGTTCAATTATGATTCGTAACAGAGTGAAATCCCAGTAATCGAGACTTTTCCAGAGTGCATTTGGTTTATAATACAGCACAGCTTATTGGCTTTGAGGCATGAGCATGCACATTCTTTTATGTATGTTTTTATGAATGCATTTTCCAAATATGCCGATATGTTTTTCTGTTTGGCCGATGTGTTTTTAGGCGGTACTTTTATTTTGAGGGCACTGAGAACGGCAGCACCTGCGCACACAGAACACTATTTACTGAATACCCCTTTTAGATTTTTAGTAGTTATAGTCATTACTTAATAGATAAAAAATATTAATCACATTGAAGGTCTCTTTTACACACCCGAATATGAACGCAATGCACTGAATGGTTTTCTTTATAATGGTTTCTATGAGAAAACATTTAATATTAAACGTTGTGCGGTTTATCTGCTTGCCTGTACAAAGTCTGCATCATCAACCTGGCCTTTAAATATCATTGTCTTACTACATTAGTACTACTTCTGTCTCACTACTAACTACTTGTGTGGTGTGGCTTTGTGTCCGCAGCTGCAGGACTTCGAGGAAGCGCTGAAACAGAGGGATGAAATCATCACGCAGCTCACCTCCAATCTGCAGCAGGCGCGGACCGAGAAGGAGGAGGTGATGAGGGAGTTCCTGGAGCTGACGGAGCAAAGCCAGAAACTCCAGATTCAGTTCCAACAGGTATCAGACCTGCGCTTCGTGAGTCATTAGCAGTCAAGTCAAGTCACCTTTATTTATATAGCGCTTTAAACAAAAAAGATTGCGTCAAAGCAACTGAACAACATAATTAGGAAAACAGTGTGTCAATAATGCAAAAAAAACTGAGCTTTATTATGATTTAGAGCAGCCTCTAACAGTAAAAAACAACAACTGTAACGAGAGCTGTAATGATACTGTAACGCTAATTATAGTGATGGCGAAAAATGATAAGCGATTACTCTGATAATAACTAACAATACTATAGCAGTAATTATAATGATAGCAATAACTATACCAAAGAACAACAAATAATAACTATGAAAATAGCGATTAGATTAGGTTAGATTCAACTTTATTGTCATTGCACATGTAAGGTACAAGGCAACGAAATGCAATTACTATAGCAATTACGTTAATGATAACTAATAATAATTTACCGATAACTATAATGATGACGATAACTATACCGATAATGATAACTGATAACTAGCATTTACTCTAATGATAACTATAGCGATTACTCTAGTGATAACTGTAATGAAAACTATAACGTTAATTAGTGATAACTATGAAAATAGCGAAAATGATAGCTATAACTATAGCAATGATAACTATAACCCCTAAAAATAATTATAGTAATGATATGTATAACGGCAACTATAATGATAACTACAGTGCTAACGATAACTTTAATGATAACTATAGTGCTAATAAATATAGTGATTACTATAGCGATTACTCTAGTTATAACTGTAATGATAACTACAACATTAACTAATGTTAACTATAAAAATGGCAAAAATGATAACGATAACCATAACGATAATTCTAGCGAAAACTAACTATAATGATAGTGATTATAAGTATAACGATAGCTATAGTGCTAATAAATATAGTGATTACTATAGCGATTACTCTAGTTATAACTGTAATGATAGCTACAACATTAACTAATGTTAACTATAAAAATAGCAAAAAATTATAACGATAACATAATGATAATTCTAGCGAAAACTAACTATAATGATAACTATGGTGCTAACGATAACTATAAAAATAGCAATAACTTTAGCAATGACATTAACTATAGCCATGATAAGTATAACGATAATGATAACTATAGGGCTAAAAATAAATATTAATGATAGCTATAATGCTAACGATAACTATAGCGATAACTATACTAGCATTTACTCTAATGATAACTATAATGTTAACTGTAACTAACTAATGATAACAATAGCGTTAAGTACTAACTATAAAAATGGCAAAAACGATAGCGATAACTATAATGATAATTATGAATGAATGAATGAATGAAAGATGCATTTATATAGCGCTTTATTGTCTATTGTGGGGGGGTCTCTCCTCAACCACCACCATTATAGCGATAACTATAATTATAGAGATTATAAGAATAACGATAACTATAGTGCTATTGATAACTTGCGATAACTGTAATGGTAACTGTAAAAATAGCGATAACTATAGGGATAACTCCAGTTATAGCAATAAAATAGCGAGTATAATGATAACTATAATGATAACGATAGTGCTAGCGAAAACTGTAATAACTGTAAAAATAACTATAACAACTACTTTAATCATAACGGTAAAGATAACGATGTTAGTTAGTATCTATGCTAGTATCCATACTGATAACGTTCTGCTGCAGTTTTGTCGTCTGCCGCAATCTTCAAACTCTCAAAGGTTGGGTGGATTCCGTATTGATTAGCATAAAATACATCCTCCCACATATAGTGTGAAGCAGTAATTAGCTTTTGACTGATACATTTATATTGAAAGAAATCAATAGACACAGGTTTATCGTTGTCTGCTGGTTTCTCTGATACCCTGATGCTTTCAATCTTTCCTCAGCTGCAGGCCGGTGAGATACTGCGAAGCTCCAACATCAGTTCCACCGCCGCAGATCTTCTCCAGGCCCGTCAGCAGATCACGCTGTACCAGCAGCAGCTGGGCGAGAGGGACGCACAGGTCAGAGGTCACCAGGAGAAGACGCAGGAGCAGCTTTTATTGATCGCGCAGCTTCAGGAGAGGCTGAGTGAAGCAGAGAGGGTGAGTTCAGCCCTAGGCAGCTGTTTCCAGTCATGCGATCCAGCGTCATAAGCTTTGCTCAAATCAGGCTAAAAAAGGTAGTATTATGCATGTTCATGGCTATACCACATGAACGGGAGTTCTGTTTTTCCTCAGTATCTGTAGGATTGCAAATGTGCTTGTATTTTTATGCAGTTTAATAAACAAGAACCTCATATTGTGTTACATTTTAGACTCAATATTGTCTGTTTTGCTCCGTTTCAGAAACAAATAAAAATAACTATTACTATAGCGATTATATGCATTACAGCAACTATAATGATAACTATAGCGATTACTCTAGTGATAACTATAATGATAACTACTACATTAACTAATGAGAACTATAAAAATAGCAAAAATTATAATAACTATAATAATTATAGCGAAAACTAACTAAGATAACTATGGTTCTAGCGACAACTTAGTGACAACTCAGCTAGCGATAACTAACTATAAAAACAGCAATAGCTTTAGCAACTACTATAACTATAGCCATGGCAAGTATAACGATAATAACTATAGTGTTAACAATAAATATTAATGATAGCTATAGTGCTAACGATTACTATATAGCAATAACTTTAGCAATTACTATAACTATAGCGATGGTAAGTATAACGATAATGATGACTATAGTGCTAACAATAACTATGATAGCTATAACAGTAACAATAAGTATAATGATAGCTATAATGCTAACGATAACAAAAAAATAGCAATAGTTTTAGCAATTACTATAACTATAGCCATGGCAAATATAACGATAATAACTATAGTGCTAACAATAAATATTAATGATAGCTATTACAGTAACAATAACTATAATGATAGCTATAGTGCTAATGATTACTATAAATATAGCAATAATTTTAGCAAATTACTATAACTATAGCCATGGTAAGTATAACGATAATAACTATAGTGTTAACAATAAATATTAATGATAGCTATAGATGTTTTTAGCATATTTATATTGATATATATATTGTTAACGATTACTATATAGCAATAACTTTAGCAATTACTATAACTATAGCGATGGTAAGTATAACGATAATGATGACTATAGTGCTAACAATAACTATGATAGCTATAACAGTAACAATAAGTATAATGATAGCTATATTGCTAACTATAACTATAAAAATAGCAATCATTTTAGCAATTACTATTACTATAGCCATGATAAGTGTAACAATAATGATGACTATAGTGCCAACAATAACTATAATGATAGCTATAGTGCAAACGATAACTATAAATATAGCAATAACTTGAGCAATTATTTGAATCATAGCCATGATAAGTATAACGATAATGATAGCTATAGTGCAAACGATAAATATTAATGATAGCTATAACAGTAACAATAACTATAATGATAACTATAAAAATAGCCATAACTTTAGCAATTACTATAACTTTAGTCGTGATAAGTATAACGATAAGTTTTAGAGATGACAATAGTGCCAATCAAAGCCATGGCAGAACTGATGTGCATCTTTGTGCAAAACACAGCAGTGTTTTTCGTTACTAAACGAATCCAAGTTTTAGAACGAATCGAGTGAGTCAGTAATTCAGTGACTCGTTCTAAAGACAATCACTTAATGGATCGGCCATTTGAACGAATCGGTTGAATGAGTGATTCAATGACTCACGCATTAAGACTCGCTGCCACCTAATGGAGGTTTTACTTTCATAATATCATTTAATATTTCAGTTTTATTGAGTCTTGAATCAAAATATTTATTTTTAAAGCTACTTTTTTGTTCAATGCTTTTCTCATTTACCAGGATATTCACTTTAAATGAGCTTTTGGGGGTGATTTCTCAGACGAAATTGATGTGCGATCAATTAAACGGCACATCATGTTATTGATTAGATTAAAAACTCAACAGCACTTGATCAAATACAACTATTTTAAACTAAAAACCTTTTTCCCGTCATAAGGTCCGCACACAAGCTGAAGAGTCGTTCGCTCAGAGTTTACGAGAGAAGGACCTACTGAATACTGAACATCAGCGTCTGATAACACAGCTTAACGATCAGCTTCTGACTTCCAAACAACAAGTGGAGGAAGTCAACAAACATCTCGCTGCGAAAACCCAAGAGCTGGACAGCTGTGAAAAAGAGCTCTCCGCGTCCAGACAGAAAGAGCGCATGTCGTCCGGAGAAATCCTGCAGCTCATGAAAATCGTGGAGGACCTCCAGCAGCGCTGCCACCAGGGAGGCCAGTCGGGAGCGGAGACGCTCCGCAGAATCGATGCCGACGACTGGAGCCGCCGGATGGAGCAGCTAAGAGCCGAACTGGACGAAATGTACGGTCAGCAGATCACGCAGATGAAGCAGGAGCTTCGCACTCAGCAAGCGACAGAGCTGGAGCGCATCCAAGCGCAGCACTGCTCGGAAACAGAGAAGATCGTCCAGCAGCATCAATCAGAGCTGGAGAGGTTTAAAGCTCAGCTCTTCCAGAGCACCGGAGGCGTCAACGTGCTGAACGTGAAGCTCATCGAGCTCCAGCAGAAGCTGCAGGAGACGCAAGTGCTGCGTGAAAAGGCAGAGCAGGAGCTAACGCAGGCGAGCGCAGAAAAACTCAGTCTGGCGCAGGAGCTGGAGCGTTTGCGCGACGAGCTGCAAAGAGCCAAAATACAGAGCCCTGAGAAAATCCAACATGCTATTAGCGACCTGCGGACGCAGCTCGATTTGGCGCACAAAGCCAACGGCGAACTAGAAGCCAAGCACGAATCAGAAATCACCAACTATAAGATCAAACTGGAGATTGCGAGCGGGGAGAAAAGACGCGCGGTGCTGGACCGCATGGCCGAATCGCTGGAGTCCGAGCTGGAGCGCCTGCGAACGCAGCTCTTGTTCAGCCACGAGGAGGAGCTCTCCCAACTCAGAGACGACCTTCAACGGGAGAGCCAGCTCAACGTGGAGAACCTGCGCGACGAGTTGAGCGTGAGGCACCGCGAGGCTTTGGACAGTTTTGAAGACAAGCTGCGGTCGGTGGAGAGCGAGAGAGCGGCGTTGGCTTCGGAGATCGGCCGGCTTTCCTCGGACAACGAACAGATGTGTGTGCGACTGAAAGAGCTTCAGGAGGAGACTGAGAAGCAGAGAAACACGTTCTCCTTCGCTGAGAAGAACTTCGAGGTGAACTACCAGGAGCTGAAGGACGAGTACACGTGCCTGGTGAGCGCTAAGCTACAGCTCGAGCAGCGCTTGCTCAGAGAAGCCATGCAGTATGAGACCAAACTCAGAGATCTGCAAACCAGACGCGAGGAGGTGGACGGGAAGACGGCGATTGAAAAAGACTCTTCAGAGCTGATGGAGAAGCTGGAGACGGCTGAGAGTGAGAAGAAGAGCTTAGCCGAGCGTCTCTGGCGGATGGAAACGGAGCTGGAGATGCTGAAGAGAGACGGAGACGAAGACTGCAGCATTGCTGGTGGGCTGTGCTCGGCGGAGACGCATCACGCACACATCCGATCTCCGTCGGAGGAACTGGATGCTTTGCAAGACGAGGAGCAGCCGCAGGAGGGGAGGGAGAGAGAGAAGACGCTGCGAGGCACCTCAAGCGCGCGTGTCTCGCTCACACACACACACACACCCACCGCACAGCAGCAGCAGCGCCGCACGGGAGCCGCAGGATCAGCTCCCCCTTCACGCCCGACCGACTCCCGCCGAATGGTGAAAGAGCCGTGCCTCTGTGTTCCCCCCCCGGAGCAATCCTCCGTTTCTTCGTCGCTCTGCACTCGTGCCACTGCACGTTCGGTGTTGACAAGCATAGATTTTGATGCAGATGCTGTGGACAGAAGGATTTATGTGGTCGTGGTGATGGATTGTTTGTTTTGTGTTTTGTGTTCTGCTGGTGGAGTATTGTTCTGGATGATGTTTGTGATGCGGTTTGTGATCCGAGAGCCTGTATAGACCGCTCATGATGCATCTCTCATTCATGCGGAAATGGGACGGCGCTGGTAGCATGTAAGTGTCCGTCTGTTTTTTTTTTGGTGTTCCCCTTCAGCTCTTGCCTGCCACAAACTTAACTGATTTTTTTTGTGTTGTTTTTTTTTTTCCCTTTAGGTTGAAGGTTGCAGGTTCAAAAGTTTTAAAGGTTTTGGGTTTTATTTGGGAGTCTGTGTGTTCCCCTTCAGCTTAAAAATGACGCTCAACAGTTTAACAATAAATGTGTGTATGTAGAAAGCTAGTGTGTGTAAGAGTCTGCTTTCAGGTTACAATGCATGTTGCCTGCTTAAGTGCTGAGAGAGCAGATCTTCGCCTGAGAGGAGTGGTTTTTGTTCACTACCCATTAGCTCATTACCATTGTTGTTGAATATTTTTGTCCTCATTTTCATGTATTTTAAGCATGCTCTAAATCAGAATCTCCAAAGATTGTGCTCTCCAGTCCGCTCCACCTACACAATAGCGCGTTAGTATGAAGAAGAACCCATCCTATACTTATTTCATAATATAGTTAAAAGGTATAACCTCAACTCAAGGAAATAAATATTTTTTGAATAAACCATAAGTATTTTTCAGAGTGATTTTGATGTTGCAGATATGACCCGAATGTCCTTTCATTGCACTAATTGTAACTTAATTGTAACCCTCCGTCTCTCTGATGCTTAATTCTCAATTAAATGGGTTGATTTGATGAATTGTCATCCATTTTGATTTGTTGTTATGAAATATAAATGTTTTTTTTATTTTCTGATTGTTTCTTAATTGTAACCCTCCGTCTCTCTGATGCTTAATTCTCAAGAAATCTCAAGAATTGTCATCATTTTGTCGATGCAGGATCGCTCAGCTGCGGTTTGTGATCCGCAGGTGGAGACGGGAGACGATGGAGACGCCGTCAGAGCCTGTCTCATGATGCAAGTCCTGCGGAAATGACGTCCTCTCGTAGCATGTAAGTGTCCGTCTGTTGGATGTTCCCCTTCATCTTAAAATTAATGACGCTCAGACAGTTGTAACAGGTGTCGGAATTACTTGGATCGTTTTTACGTTCAAAGGAGACAAATTAATTGCTAAGAAATGCCGCACATGAACTTATAAAAAAAGTATTTTTACAGTGTTTTGGTATAAATGTGTGTATGGTTGTCGCCTAGAGTGTCTGGTGTGTCTGCTGCGGTTAAAGTGCGGTATTAAGTGCATATGCTTATATCGTAGTGTCGCATATGACCATTTATCAGAAAACCTAGTATGCTTTCTTTTGTTAGTTTTTTTGTGAGATGTATATTTTTCTTTGTATTTTATTCTATAGGATTTGTTTTGTTTGCTGCGGATTTTTTTTTTGTTTTTTATTGTTTGTGTATCTGTGTCATCTATCAGAAACCGACCCTCCTGCCTCTTTTGTGTCTCATATAATAGGAGCCTCACGTAGGTCTTATGATGTGCTGGAGCCACGTTGTGGTGTGTGTGTCGGTGTGTGTGTTGGTATGAGAGAGTGTGTGTGTGCGAGAGTGTTCTGTGTGCGTGTGCTGGAGTCCGTCGGGCTCGTCTCCTGCGGAACGCATGAGAGAGAGTCGTTTGTGTGTCTTGTGGAGTGAGAGAGTGTGGGGTTTAGGTGTTTGTGTGTGTGGTGTGGGCTCAAGAGACAGGGTGTGTGTGGGTGCCGCCCCGATGTGTGTGTGTGTGTGTGTGAGAGAGAGATGTTTGTTTCAGATAAAGACTCACAAGATTGTCCAGCATGAAAGCTCAGTGTTATTTTGGTATCATTGAGATGCTGTTTTTTTGTATAACTTTTATTAACATTAGTTCGTTTTAATTTGTATATTTTCAGTTTTCATTTTAATTCTAGTTAGTTTTAGTAATTTTGTTGTATGTTTTTTTTATTATTGTTATTTATTTTTTATTTGTTTTTATGTTTCATTTTTTTTAGTTAAAGGAATTTTGAGTGATAGGTGTTGCCTTTTGCTTTAATAAAAAAAATTTTTTTTTATTTATTTTTTATTTGTTTTTTTGGAGTTTTTCTGGTTTAAAAAAGTTTTTTTTAGATTTCTTTTGTTTTAGATTAGCATAATAAATTTTTATTAGTATTATTATTATTAGTTTTATTAGTTTAGATTAGTATAAGTGAATAAGTTCTTGATGTTTTATTTTAGGTATAATAAAAGAAAATAAATATTTTATTAGATAATAAATATTTTAATAGAAATATTTTTTTTATTTTAGTTTAGTATAATATATGTTTTTATTGTTTTAGTTTTTTGTTTTGTTTGGTTTTGTATGTTTTTAGTGGTTTAATTTTTTGTTTATTTAAATTTTTTTTATGTATTTATTTTTTTATTATTATAAATTAATTTTATACATTTTATTTTGTAGTTTTTGTTTTTTATTAGTGTTATAAACCAAATATGTTTTATTATAATTAACTTAATAAACAGTTATGGTTTTAGTTTTAGTTTAGTATAATAAACAAAAAAAAATAATTCTGGTGTAATAAAGTAAATTTTTATGGTTTTTAGTTTTGTATAATAAACTAAATAAATAATTTTTTTAGGTTTTTAGTATAATAAACTAAATAAAAAAGATTCTAGTATAATAAAGTAATGTTTTATGGTTTTTAGTTTAGTATAATAATCTAAATAAATACATCTGTAAGGTTTTAGTTTAGTAAAATAACTGAATAAATATATTTTTATGATTTTATCTTTAGTATTATAAACTAAATAAATACATTTTAGAATGAACTTTTCTAGTTTTAGTTTAAGATTAGTATTATAAACCAAATACGTTTTATTATAATTAACGTTTAGTATAATAACCCGGAGTTGAATGTGTGAATATATACAGTAGTGTTACCAAACAGAGGAGTTTTCCAGAAAGCAGGTTATGTGACTTACAGATAAGCGGATAAACTCAGCTTTCGCTCTCAGGGCAGGTAAGCAACTTATTCTCTGAGTAAGACTGGGTTAATCAGCCGAGAGTTCAGGGGAAATCCAGAAAGCAGAATACTGCGGTGGTGGTTTAATTTTGAGTGGTACTTTGTTGTGTATTGGTGATTGAAACGGATAGAGCAGTTTGAAGTTGTTATGGGTTGATACTGTTTGGTTTTTTATAGTATTGTGTGGTCTTTAAGAAGTCAAAATATCAGCTGATTTCTTGAATGAATCATACCTGTGTTCACGTTTCACCCCAAAATCAAAAGAAATAATTATGTTTTGAGACGAAAAATGTTTAAGCCTGCTTAAGGAGCATTTGAGATTCATGAAAATAATCACACAGAAACAAATCTTAAACTGGTTTAGTGGGTTTTATGAAAAATATTGTTTTATTTTATTTTTTATTTATACGTTTTACTTCATTTTGATTTGTTCTTTATTTTTTATTAAGGAAGTACAAAAATTACCATGTTTCATTTTGATTTGTTATTTTTTTAAAATAATTTAAAATGCAGATAATGTTTTTTTTATAATTATCATAAAAATAATGTCTCTGCAACAGATCATAATGATCCAAATTAAGGCTTTGTTATTTTTATTGAAAATATTTGGGGAACTGTTTTAAATCAATAATTTTTTTTTTCTATTTTACTCAAAATATCATCTGCACCAGGTTGTTTTACATCACGGTAACTTTATATATCATATTTAGCGAATATTTTTTTTATCTCAGTTTTTTTATATATCTTATATTTTGTATATTTTTTTATTTTTTTTTTTTTTTTTATAAAACATTTTTATATTACTAATATTTCCATATTTTTTTTTTTATTCATAAAACATTTTTATATTTTTTTTTATATTTTATTTTTTTTATTATTCAATTCTTCTTTATTTTTTTTATATTATATTATATTAAATAATAAACCCTTATAAATAAGTGACCTCAAAAAGGGAATTCATGAGCAATATCTGCTATTATATTATATTATATTATATTATATTATATTATATTATATTACATTATATTATATTATATTATTTATATTATGATATTAATTATATTCATATTATACCAACGAAGATTTAACTGTTCTGATTTTTTTTAATAGAATTTCATGACTGAACGCAGCACAAAAAAACTAAATAAATAACCAGGTTGTTTTACATCACGGTAACTTTATATATCATATTTAGCAAATATTACTAAATAAATAACCAGGTTGTTTTACATCACGGTAACTTTATATATCATATTTAGCATTTTTGATTTATTTATATTTTTTTGCAATTTTTTTTTTTTAGTTTTAATTTTTTTTTTTTTAATATTATTTTTGTTTTAGTGTTTTTTTTATATATCATATTTAGCTTTTATTTTTTGTTTATATGGGTATTTTTTTTATTTAATTTTTTTTTAATTAATAATTTATTTATTTATGTATTTATTTATTTTTTTTTGAGTTTTGTATATGAACAGTTATTTTTTTTGCAGTTATATATATATATATTTTGACCCAGACATTTTCTTTGCAGTTTTGTGTTATGTTTTTTGTTTTTTTTTTTTTTTTTTTTGTTGTAATTTTTTTTTTTGTTTTTCTTTTTTTTTTGTTTAATTTTCTACCCTCTCTGTGATTTTTTATTCTGTTTTATTTTGGCTGTATTTTAGCCTCAGAAGGTTCTTCTTTAATCACAGACGAATGTGTTTCACTCTCTGTCCGTGTGTGTTGAGTGTGGTTTTCGTCTGGAGGTTGAGCGCATGATTAGCGCATGTCTCAGATCCACGCCGCTCAGCTCCAGCTGCTCAGAGAGAGTCTGTCTGCGCAGACGCCGCAGCTGCGGGACATGTATGATGTGTGTGGTGTTCAGCTGGAGCTGCTCAGAGAGAGTCTGTCTGCGCAGACGCCGCAGCTGCGGGACTCATCTACATGAAAGAGAGAGACACTGGCAAACGGCTCACTGTAGAGTTATAAGCGGTGCATGATGTGCGCCGAATGAGTCGCTGTAGAAATCGAATGCTTTGATGATTGCGGATGAATCCGCTCGACACGAGAGCCGAATCAAACGCAGTGACATGTGAAATAAAACCTCATCATGCTATTATTGCAAAGAATTGAACTGTTCTGATTAAAATAAATAAATAAATAAAATAATAGAATTTAATATAATTTTTTTGCCAACACAGCACTAAGCATAAAAAAAAAGTTTTCTCAGGTAACCTAAAATGTGCACCTTTGAGTTCATATATTATTAAAGAAAAAAAGGTTAAAAAGTTGATGGTGTTTTACGGTTGTATGAAATGCAGGTATATATACACACACACACACACACACACACACACACACACCACCAGTCAAAAGTTTTTGAACAGTAAGTTTTTTTTATGTTTTTTAAAGAATTCTCCTCTGGTCACCAAGGCTGCATTTATTTGATCAAAAATACAACAAAATCAGTAATATTGTGAAATATTTTTACTATTTATAATAACTGTTTTCTATGTGAATCTCTGTTAAAGTGTAATTTATTTCTGTGATGTGGGCTGTATTTTCAGCATCATTACTCCAGTCTTCAGTGTCACATGCTCTTCAGAAATTCATTTCTAATATGATGATTTACTGCTCAGAAACATTTTCTGCTTATGTTTATCCCCAGCTATTCCCCCGCCCCCCAGTTTTCTGATTATTATCAGTGTTTGAAACAGTGGAGTAGTTGAGTAATCGATATGAATCGAATCAAAAGATTCCCTCCGCTGCTATAATCGTGACAGGATTTCCTCAGGTGACGGTGGTTGTGTTTCGTCTGCTCCTGCAGAGCTGAAGGCAGAGTCTGAGGAGTGTTCGGAGCGTCTGGAGGAGAGACAGCGGCTGGAGATCGAGCGGATGAAGAGCTGCTATCAGCAGCAGATGGAGGAGACGCAGGAGCGCTTCACCGCCGAGATCCTCCTGCTGCAGAGCCGACTCCAGGAGCTCACAGGAGCCCACCAGCTCTTCAGGTGACACCAGTCTAACAAAAAAATGCAGTAAAAATTGTGAAATATTTTACAATTTAAATTATCTCGTTTCTATGTGAATATGTGTTAAAGTGTAATTTATTTCTGTGATGTGCAGCTGTATTTTCAGCATCATTACTGCAGTCTTCAGTGTCACGTGATCTTCAGAAATCATTCTAAAGGATTTCAGTTCATTAGATGCATTACAGAACAGAACCGGTGCTCGTTCTGTACAACTGAATAATGAACTAAACCAGGCTTTCACAAAACTGGGCTTGATGGAAGTTGATGGGAGATTAAAATAAACAAATGCTCAATTCAGTTCAGTTCAAGTTTATTTGTATAGCGCTTTTAACGATGCAAATCATTGCAAATCAGCTTTACAGAAAATTTTAATTTCTACATTATATTTAGTAAATGTGGCCGCATAAAAAAACAAAACAAAAAAAATTAAAATTGTGTTTTCCAGTATTCTGGTGAAATAGTGTTAAAAGATTGTGTTTGCAAAGTTTTAAACGTTAACTGAAATAAAATAAAAAATTATTATTTCAGCTAGTTGCCAAGATAAGATTTGCCAAAATAACTGAAACTAAAGTTGAAATAAAAATGTATAAAAATTAAATAGATAAAAAAAACTAGAAAAAGACAAAAACACAAAATTACAAAATTTTTAGAGTTTAACGTGAACACATAAAACATAATCTAATTAAGCAAAGTTATACAAACATATTTTTTAAATATTAAAAATCTCAGAGGGACTTTAAGAAAATATTTTATGTGAATTTTCCGGTTGCTTGTGATTTGCTGCACTGATGATAAAGAATAAGAATTTAGAGGGACTTTAAGAAAATATTTTATGTGATTTTTCAGGTTTTTTGTTATTTTCTGGAGTTTTGATATTTAAATATTATAATTTTTATAAAATATTTTCAAGCTGGCATCCCTAAAAACAATGTATATGCATGAAAAGTATTAAAACCTTTTAGACTGTATTCATTTAAAGCAGGTTTAGAAATCACGCTTTTAAAATGAGGTTTCCTCGTATTTCCAGGTTTTCCAAAACTATGTGAATCTGGAGTCAGAAACAGTGCATTAAAATCGATATCTCGAGTTTCAGTTGTTTGAGCTCGTTTAAAGTTAGTTTTGTTTTATTGAGGTCTTGCATTAAAATCGATATCTCGAGTTTCAGTTGTTTGAGCTCGTTTAAAGTTAGTTTTGTTTTATTGAGGTCTCCTGGTTGAGAAACACTGATCTAAATGATTAAATAATGCGTCGTTTTTATTTCATTCTCTCCACAAAATAATTAGTATTAGTTTCATGATCATCACAGAAATGATTATTCTGTCATCATTTACTCACTCTAATGTCGTTTCAGACCTGTATGACTTTCTGTCTTCAATGGAACATAAAAAAAGAGATACTTTGAAAAATGTCATCTTGAACCCTGTCAGAACCTTGATTCTGTTGTTATTTTTTTTGTATTTGTCTTTGTTTTTGCACGGACTATGAAAGATTTTCATGACAATTTCACTCCCATCAATTCTCATCATTTATGCAGAAATAATTTTCTTTTATGCAAAATATATTAGTATTTTTTTAATTATGCTTTGGGGTATATCATTTATTATTGTATAATTTTTACATTTATTTTATATAATATTATTTTTTTTATTTAACATAATATAATATTTTTTAATATATAATTTCATATTTTATTTTTTATTTTTTATTTTATTTTTATTTAATTATTGTATTTAATTTATTATTTTTATTTAATTATTGTATTAATTATTTTTCCTCATCAAGCTTGGTGTTCTGGTGTATGAGGTCAGTGTTTCTGCTTTGGTGACTCTCTCGCTCTGTGTTTGTGTTTTCCCAGCATGCCGCCGCAGACGAGAGACGAGCGCTGTGATCGTCTTCAGGTCAGGCTCACCTCAGTGTTTCTCCCTCAGGTCTTGTGATTTTCGTGTGCTGTGTGTATTAAGCCTGCGGCTGAGAGCTGCTCTACATCATGCATGAGTGAACGTCTCCGTCTCTGTGCTTCAATTCGCTCTTACACTGGATCTTTTTGTTTTAAATTTTTTTGTTAAGTGCTTTTTGAGGTAAAGTTATGGATGCTTTTTTGATTTACAGGACCTCCTTTGGTCACCATGTGAATAAATCTGATTTCTAACCTTGTACTGCACTATTATTTCTACAACAATCTTCCTTGCTGTTTAAACCATAAACACATGTTTGTTTAAACACACTGTTTGTCTATAAATAAGGTAATTTAAGTTATACAAAAAAAAAAAAAAAAAAAAGCTATTTCAATAGCTAATTCAAAGTGTTTTACATTAAATAAGATAATTCATACTTCTAAAAAAGCAAAAGTCTATAAGTCTTCTTACAGTAAAATTATCTTGTAAATTTTATATAATTTTAAAATGTATATTTTTATTATATTTAAATATTTTAGCTCTCACTATGAAAGTGTAAGTGTTTTACTGTAGAATTACATGTACAGAAATATCTATATTCACTGTAAATTATATATTTATATAAATTCATTGTTTTTCTTCTAAAAAGCATAATTTCTACTTAAATTTAATTATCTTGTTAAATCTAATATAAATTACATTTATATTAATATATGATATATATATTATTATATATATTATAAAAAGCATAATTTCTACTTAAATTTAATTATCTTGTTAAATCTAATATAAATTACATTTAAATTATATATATATATATGTATGTATATATTATATAAAATTTTACAGTGAATTTACAATATATAATATATATATATATTTATAAAATTATGAGTATCGCCGATTATGAGTAGAGGATTGTTAATTCTAATACATTTTTACTGTGAAAGTAAATTTAAAGTGTTTTACAGTAAAAGTACATGTACAGTATTATCTTGTTCATATCTTGTCTTGTATATTTTCACTGTAAATTATAAAAAATATTTTTTCTTAATAGCACAGTATTTTATGATTATTGGCTTTTTAAAATTGTATATATATATTGTAAAGTATTTTTTTTTTTTTTGGTTTTTTATTTTGTGTTTATTGGTTTTTTAAAATGTATTATATATTATTTTTTTTTGTGTATTATAACTTTGTATTAATATTTGAAAAAAATCACTGTGAATGATAAGGTAACAGTGTATTTACAGTTTTTTTTTTATTTTTAAGACACGACAGATAAAAAAAAAGAATAAATGAAGACAAAAGACAGAAAGAGAGTGATAGAAAGAGAAGAAAGAAAAGCATAGAAGGAGACGAATAGAGAGATGTGTGAATATACGGAGAAACAGAGCGATACGCTACAAAAGAGCTTCTGAGTCTGGATCCTGTTTGAGCGACTGAAAGAGATTCAGAGAGATATACAGAGAAACAGAGCGATACGCTACAAAAGAGCTTCTGAGTCTGGATCCTGTTTGAGCGACTCACACACACACACACACAGCTTATCCCACACACACACACACACAACACACACACACACAAAGATACAACAACCCACCACACACACACACACACACACACACACACACACACACGCTCGACTCCTCCTCCTCTGCTGCTTCTGCTCTTGCTCTCTGCGTCCGTCTCATCTCGCTGCTGTGTCTGTCTCAGGATGAGGATGAGGAGCGTGTCTCTGTAGATGTGGCGCGGGAGCTGCAGGCCGGCCGGAAAGCCTGGTATGGGGTGTGGAGTTGGAGAGGGTGATGGAGGGGTGTGGGGAGGCCTGGTAAGGTATCTTGCGTGGGAGGAAACCGATCTCAGGCGCTTGGAGGAGGAGATCGCCAAGGTGCTTTACAAGACTTCAACACTGTCTGGTGCTTTTTTATGTATTTCTTCGTTTGGTTGGTTATGGGGTGAGATGATTTGCGTTGCTTGCTGAGAATAAGCAACGACTAGTGATGCAACAATTGAATTTTTACCAAAACACCAAAACCAAAATTAAAGTTATTATTTAGCCCAAAACATTATTTTATTTTATTTTATTTTATTTTATTTTATTTTTTATTTTTCTATTTTTTTTTAGGTACAAGTACAAATATGAATATGAATATCAACAAGAATAAAATATCACATTTTTTTTGTTTATTTTGTTGTTTTATAAGTAATATTGTTGTTTATTCTCAGCTGGTGATGCACTGAAATTAATTTTTAATAATATTTAGGCAAAAACTGATATTGTTGTTTATTTTTTTTTTGTGATGCACTGAAATTAATTTTTAATAATATTTAGCCAAAAACTGACACCAAAATTTTTTTTTTTTATTTGTTTGTGTGACGTTTGCATGGTAGTTAATGAGGAAATGTTTTGCAAATTTGCTTAAAGAAATATTTTTTTAGAATTTTTGTTTTTTTTTTTTTTTAAAAAATTTTTTTTACCAAAAAAAATGAAAAAAAATGTTTTTTTAGAATTTTTGAAAAAAATTTTTTTTACCAAAACACCAAAAACAAAATGAAAAAAAAAATACATATTGGGGAATTGCTTATTCTTGGCTGATGATACACCAAAATTATAATTTTTTTTATTTTATATTTAGTGGAAACTGAAACCAAAAATTTTTATAAATTGCACATCTCTATATCAACTATTTGATTTCATAATTATGTTTCTACTCCAAATTTGTTATTGAAATATAAACATTTGTGGTGGAAATAATATGACAGATTTATAAGACATTACTAAAAGATTAAGTAAGGGATAATCAACGGTTAGCCGTGCATTAAAGGATTTTAGATGCACAACGTGGAGGCAAAGAACCACACGAAGCGATTAATTAATTAATATCGAACGGTGATTAAACTGACTTGGAAATACCTGTACATTAAACAATTTTAATGTTTAATTGATAGCTGTTAGGAATTCAGTATTCAGTATTAGGATGGAGTATGGATTTATTTGTATATATTGTCTTTTATATTGGTCTTATTTTTTTTGGGTTTTTTTTTATAGCTGTCTTTCATGTGTTTCGATATTGATCACAATCTGTGTTTATTGACATGTTTCCTCTGATTGATCGATTACATGATTCATGATTGATTTCAGTAAGTTGTTCTGTTTCTTTCAACACCTTCTGATGTTCATTCATGTTTATTTGGTGCTGTAACTAATAGTAAAGAGGAAGCGATGAGATTAACAGCGTCAACATTTTAAACTGTGTTTTGAATCAGTGGCTTCATGAATCTGTAATGGTGTATGTTTGTTTGTGTCAGGTGATCGTGCAGATGTCGGTTGAGTTCGCCCAGCAGACGGAACAGGCCCGGATCAGCAGACAGACGCGGGAGACGAGCACCGGCACACAGACGGACCACGCCGAGGATGAGGAGGACCGACTGAACTCTGAGAGCGTGATGAAGGTGAGATCACCAGTTCAGATTCCTCCACGCTGCGCTTCACGAGTTCGGCTTTTATTATGGATTTTGTTCATTTTAATTCTTAGTAGGGTTTAGAGATGGGAACCGTGGTGTTCATGTGGGTTTGTGTGAGTGTAGTGTGTGCTGTGTGGGGTGTGTTGTGTGTGTGTGAGGTGTGTGTGTGTGTGTGTGGATGATCTGTAGGACGAGAGTCATTTTGTAGCATTGAAGCCCTTCAGCTCACATTTACCTCATGAACACACACACACTCACTCACACACACACTCAGATCTCAGACTTCTGGAGGGGATGTAGAGTTGTAGTAGCGAGTGTTAGTAGGCGGGTTGCTGAGCCTGTTATATATACAAGCATCAATGGTCTTGAACTTGATGCGAGCCTGCAACGGTTAGGCAGTGCAAGGAGATAAAAAGAGGGTTTGGTAACATGGGCCTCATTTTGGGCTTGTTGAAGGACAGGCAGTGATGTGCGCCTGCATTCTGAATCATTTGTAGAGGTTTTGATTGTGTTTGATGGAAGTCCAGCCAGAAGAAGCATTGCAGTAGGTCCAGCTAGAAATGACCCGGACCTGGACAAGAAGTTGTGCCCGCATGCTCGCGTTAAGAAGGCAGCCTGGTCTTTTGATGTTGTGCAATTGCAACCCCTGCTAAGATCTAGCCGTCTTTGCAATGTGGTCTTTTGAGTAGGTCAGCTGGTCATCACAAGATTACTCCCCCAGATTTCTGACTGCAGTTGACGGGGTCATAGTAAGAAGACCCTAGCTGGATGGCAGACCTCATAACTGTAGAGTGGAATAAGGAGTGGCTAGGGAAGACAAGGAAGCTCCAGTTCTTTTGCCCAGGTTGAGCCTGTAGGTTGATTACTTTCCTTCATCCCCCATGGGCTGGAAGAAGATGTGTGTACGGCTACAGGCAGCCTAAGCAGAGACGGAGTAAGAGCCTGCGCTCCATGCAGCCGTCCACCGTTGGATCATCTGATTGAAATGAAAGATAGGAGCTGTGGGTCGATCAGCATGAGCAATGGTATGGATGAAGCCATGCGCCTGTATGCTGGGACCCAGTGAATGTAGTGTATATGGAGAAGAGGATTGGGGTCCAAGAACTGAGCCTTGAGGAACCCCAGAGACCAGCTGATGTGCTTTGGATACCCAAGACACCCTGAAAGACCAGAAGCAGCGGATAGATCCAGCAGAATAAGAACTGATGATTTGGAATCATCCGTAGGGCTTCCGTGACTGACAGTAGCGCAGTCTCAGTTGAATGACCACTCCTGACTGGTCAGCGTCCAGTTTGTTGTTCTGTGAAAGAAACAATGATATCTGGTTGAAAACAACTCTTTCGAGGGTTTCTGCTATGAATGGAAGGAGAGAGAGACAGGTATGTAGCTGTCTATAAGCAGGAAGAAGTGATTAATATATGTTTCTTGAGCAGTGGGGTTACAGAGCCTGCTTGATTGCAGTGGGGTTATAGGTGTCTGTGAGGAGAGATTGCGTTGAGGATGTGTGTGAGTGCTGCGTAAGAGTGTAGGACGAGGGAATGCGGAGGAGGGTGTGAGGGGATGGGTTCTAGCTGGCATGGGTAGGTCGGCTGCGAGCGAAGGAAGAAGTTTAACTACAGTAATACTTGCATAAGAAAACTACTTGTAAAACAAAACATTAATGATGAAACATATTATAATAATAAGTGGAAACAAAATTATGAATAATATTAATAAGATTATCCTCTTTAAATATTATTATAAAATACTAATATAATTATTATACAAATTTTATTTCAGCTAGTTTCAAGGCAACATTTCTCATTTTCATTTAGTTTAACCTGATGTATTAAAATAACTAAAAATAAAACAAACAAAAGAAATCAGCAAATATAATAAGAAAATATTTAAAATAACTAAAAATAAAACAAAAAGCAAAAGAAATCAGCAAATATAATAAGAAAATACTATGTAATAAGGATATAAGATATATATAATATCAAATATGTATAGTACAATATACTATATCTCTATGATACTATACTATTATATACTAAAAAAATATATACTAATATAATTTTATTTCAGGTAGTTTCCAAGGCAACATTTCTCATTTGTAACATAACCTGATGTATTAATTAAAATAACTATTAATTTACTATACTATTATATTATGTATATATATATGAAACTATACAATATTATAATGGAGAGTAAATCTGATATAAAGATTTATACTAATATAAACATTATACTATTTAAATAATTATACACTATATATTTACTATTTTACTAATTTTATTTCAGCTAGTTTCCAAGGCAACGTTTCTAATTTTCATTTAGTTTAAAATAACTAAAAAAAATATATAATTGAATAAAAACTAAATTAAAACTAAATCTAAAAATTACAAAAACACAACAAAATTACCAAAATTGTAAAATTTTTTAATAAAAAATCAGAAAATATAAAAATAAAAATGAATTCAAACTATTAATAAAAACACGTGTGTGTTCACACCCAGAACGTCAGCTATAGTGATTACTATATTAGCGTCCACACCGACGGATGATAACATCCTGTTTATTTGGTTACTCTGCAGTTCGTCTGTCTCTTTAAAAGCGCGAGCTCTTTAAGGTCAGGTGGATTCTGATTGGCTGTCAGTGTTTTATCATTCATCAGCTTGAGAAAATCGCTCTGAACGTGATTTTAGTTTAACTCTCGCCCACTGACTCCACAGCCTCCTGAAGAAGAGCCAGCCTTCAACACGGACGAGAAAACAGGTGAGGATGATGATGATGAAGAGCAGGAAGACTCAGAGATCCCAGCAGATGAAGATGATGATGAGGAGGCGCTCAGATCACCACACACACTTCAGCTGGAGGTCTGTCAGGAGCAGACGGCACAGAGACACACACTCAACCAGCAGCTCCTCACCACACACACTTCAGATTTAGTTTTGTTGTGTGTCTCGCCTCTGCACCGTCCGGTTCCACACTCTCTAGTAAAGTCAACACGAAGCAGAGTTTTGTGATTTTTGTGTGTAATTTGTGTTTGTGTGTTTGTTGCATCTGCTCTGTAAGGTTGCTCTCTGTTTATTTCTAAATAATTTTTTAACTTTTATTTAAATACTTATACTACATTTTTAATCTTTTTATTTTGACTTTTTATTTTTCGATTTTTTTTTTTTAATTTGACATTTACAGATTTAATTCATTTTAAAACATTTTTATTATATTTTAAATGATTTATTTATTTTAATTTAATATTTTATGATATAATTTTTTTAGTAAGTTTTAGTTTGATTTAGCTGTAATTTTAAAATAATTGATAATTTTATTTTGCATTTTTATGGGGTTTTTTTTAAGTTTATTTTGAATAATTATTTTAAAGTTATTTATTTTAATTGTATATTTTATGATAAAATTAACTTTTAATGTGTTTTTATTTTTATTGTAAAATTATGCATTTTATTTTGATATTTTTATTTTACCTGTAGTCAGTCATTTTATTTTGACATTTTTATGAACTGTAGTATGTTTTATTTTGATTTGATTTGATTTGATTTTAAATTTAGTTTTACATATTTGTGAGTTTTCATTTTGTTTTTGTTTTTTAAATAATTAATTTTACATTTTATTATTTCATTAGTTATTAGTAAGTTTCATTTTTATTTAAAATGATTTATTTTAATTTAATTTAATTTTTAATTAATAATGAATAATTATTTAATTAAAATGTTTATAATTTAATTAATTAATAGTTTTATTTTGAGTGTTTTTATTTTTTAATTACATATTTAAATTCTTTATTTTTATGTTTTAATTAATTTTTAGCTTTATCAGCTCACGAACCCCAGTTTGGACTGCTTTGGTCTTGAAAATAGTGCTGTAACTTAATGCTGGCTAATGTTAATATTGACTGATAAAAATGAGCTCATGCACGGTTTCTTAGTCGCTGAAGAGATCTGTTTTAATAACATTAATAATAACTTAGATTGTATCAAGAAATCATACACGGACAGCTTTTAATACAAGTATTAGATACCAATACATTTTAATAAACATTAGTAAATTTTAGTAAATGAATAATTAAATGTATGTGTGCTCCACCTGCACTTCCTTCTCTGTGCCACAATGTGGCGCTCGTCTCCTTAGAAACGGCTGATGTGAGGTGCAGCTGTTGCTATGGCAGCAGTAGAAGCCCTTCTCATGTTGTTCTGAATTTGACTGTGTGTGTGTTCTGGAGCCGCTGCGCTCAGCTTGACAAACACAGCAGACTGTGATGAAATGACGGGCTTCTTGTCTGCCGTTTCTTTCCTGCCTGTTCATAAACTCCAGACGAGAGAGGAGGAGGAGACGAAGGTCAGAGGTCAGGGAAGAGCCGTGACCTCGCAGCCACACGCACAGGAGAGAGGGGTATGGTGTGGTGTTATGAGGTCTGAGAGGTGAGGAGTAATTAGAGCTCATGAATAATTCATGATGTGATTCGGCACAAACAAAAGTTCTATAAAGTCGTTAGACTGATAGATAGAATTTATGTGCTTGTTTTAATTTTACATATTTATGATATAATAAACTTTTAATAAGTTTTTTATTTTTGTTAATATTTTAAAATTATTTTTTGTATTTTTTTTTTGTTTTTTTTTTGTTTTTTTATTTTTATTTATTTAGTTTTATTTAGTTTTATGTCGTTTTTTTTTTTTATTTTTTTAATTTATTTTTTTTTTAGTTTTTCTTACATTTTTTTAGTTTTTATTTGATTTTAATTTTTTATTCATTTTTATTTTAAGATCATTTTTAATTTTATAATTTAATAATACTTTGCAACTGTTATTTTTAGTTTTTCAATTATTGATTT
The DNA here is from genome assembly GCF_018340385.1 of Cyprinus carpio. Taxonomy (NCBI): domain Eukaryota; kingdom Metazoa; phylum Chordata; class Actinopteri; order Cypriniformes; family Cyprinidae; genus Cyprinus; species Cyprinus carpio. The sequence continues at coordinate 5,937,305 of NC_056590.1, forward strand.
ATTTTAATTTTACATATACTTTTACTAAGTTACTTATTTTTGTTTTTATTTTTAAAATATTTATTTTAATTTTACATTTTATGATTTAATACATTGTTTTATTTTGTTTTTTATTTTGAATTTTTTTATTTTAATTTTACATTTTTTATTTAATTTATTTTTAGTAAACTATGCTGATTTGTGTATTTTATAAATTTTTATTTACTTTAATTTTAGTATGTTTTATTTTGTTTTCTATTTTACAATTTATTTAAATTTTTAAATTTTTTAAAATATTTATTTATTTTAATTTTACAATTTAATTATTTTTAGTAAGTTTTATTTTAATTTTTTTATTTTAAAAGTAGTTTATTTAATTTTACATTTTTATGATTTAATAATATTTAGCCAGTTTTATTCAGATTTGATATTTATTTTAATTTTACAATTTTTAAGTTTTTTTTTGTTTTTTTATTTTTGGTTTTTTTTTGTTTTAATTTGTTTCTTGGCTTTTGTTAGGTTCTTTTTTGGGGGCCCCTTGGTTGGATGTCAGGTGTTTTTTAGTTGTGTCCTTCTCCTCTCGCAGGGATGTGCTGCGTCAGGCGAACGCTCGTCTGCGTCAGGTGCTGATCGATGTGCTGAAGACGACGGCGGCGGCGGAGGAGACCATCGGCCGTCATGTGGAGGGGACCCTGGAGGCGTCCAGTAAGGGCTCCCAAGGGCCTGCTGGAGGTCAGACACACACTAACACACACCACTATAACACTGATTTCATCTGAAGTCAACAGGGCTTTTATTTGGATTCATAATTTCTTTGTCTTCAGCTTCATAATTTCATATCTGAAGTCAACAGGGGCTTTTCTTCAGCTTCATAATTTCATGATAATGTAGAGTGTCGTCTGATAGAAGCTTTAGAAACGTCTCACTAAAGCTGGTCTGTGAGGAGTTAATAACAGACGACAGGACGATGTAATTGAACCATTGAAGCCACATCAGATCCACAGTGTCGTCTGATAGAAGCTTTTCTGTTGAACAATCAGTTGTCTTTGCATAGAGGTGTTTTGTGTACTGTGGAGGTGAGGTCATGTGACCTGCGTATGGGTGTGTTCACTGAATCCAAACAGTGTTATTGTAGTGTCATTGAGATATTATTATGATAGTTTTATCAATATTGTGAATGAGGGAGATGTTATTATGTTTGTTTTGTCAGTATTGTGGTTGATGGTGGTATAAAGTGTCTGTTGTTTTTGATAGGCCTGTAGTTTATTTTGCGGGAAAACGATGCAAACATAATGGGCTGATTTCGTATGTAGGCACTGATACACATTTGGAATAAGTTTTTATTTCATATTTTATTATTTATAAATAGTGTGTATTATTATTTATTAAAAGTTTTGTTACATTTTGTTGTTTTTTACTGTCATTTTAGTATCATTTGAGATACTTTTATAGTCTTTATTAATATTTTGAATCAGTTTTTATTTTATATTTTACTGATTTATTAGTTTTAAATAATATATATTATCATTTCGTATTCTAATTTAATGTTTTAGGTAAGTTTGGGTGTTTTTTTCAAGTGTTATTTAGTGTCTTTGAGATAACTATTAAAGTTTGTGATTCTATTTTAAATGGTTTATTTTTATTATTTGTTTAGAATAATACCATTTGTAATTTTAAGTTTTTGTGTAAAGTTTTAATAATTGTGTTTGTTTTAGTGTCATTTTTTTTTTCGTATCATTAAGATACTTTTTAATAGGTTATTTAATATTTTGAATCCAGTTTTATTATATCGTATTTTAATTTTAGTTAAAGTTTAGTAATTTGTGTTAAAGTATCAAGATACTTTTATAGTTTTTATTAATATTTTAGTCGTTTTTTTTTCATATTTTATTATTTATAAATAGGTGTTTATTATTATGTTATTTAAATTTAAGCTTAAATTTTGTTGGTTTTTTACTGTTCATTTTAGTACGTTCATTTGAGAATACTTTGTATAGTTTTATCTTATATTTTGAATCCGTTTTTTCCCTTTCCATTAGTACTTTCTACTATTATTAATTTATATAATATTCTAGGTTTATTTTTCAATTTTTAATTTTAGTACATGTTTTTAGTAATTTGGGTGTGTGTTTTCAGTGTTATTTTTAGTAGTCTTTTGAGTACGTACTATTAGCGGCTGTTGTGTTAATATTTTAAATGTTTATATTTTATTATTTGTTTATAAATATTATTTAATTTAATTTTTGTTAAAGTTTTAATAATTGTGTTGTGTTTTTGGTGTCATTTTCATATCATTAAGATACTTTTTGTAAGTTTTATTAATATTTTGAATCAGTTTATTATTTATTTTAATTTTAGTTAAAGTTTTAGTAATTGTGTTAAAGTATCAAGATACTTTTATAGTTTTTATTAATATTTTAATCGTTTTTTATTTCATATTTTATTATTTATAAATAGTGTTTATTGTTATTTATTTAAATTTTTTGTGTTTATTTTTGTTTTTTTTAATTTTTGTTTTATTTTGGTTTTTTTTTTTTTGTTATTTTTTATTAATTTTAGTTGATTTTGTTTTTTTTATTTATATTTTTTATTTTTTATTTATAATTATTTATTATCATTTTTAATTTTAGTTAATGTTTTAGTAATTTAGGGTGTGTGTTTTCAGTGTTTTTTTAGTGTCTTTGAGTTGATATTTTAATTTTGTTTTTTGTTTTTTTTTTTTTTTTTTTTTTTTTATTTTTTGTTTATATTTTTTATTTTATTTTTTTTTTGTTTTTTTTATTAATTTTGTTTTTTTTTTGGTGTCATTTTTTTGTTTAAGATACTTTTTATAGGTTTTATTAATATTTTGAATCAGTTTATTATATATTTTAATTTTAGTTAAAGTTTTAGTAATTGTGTTAAAGTATCAAGATACTTTTATAGTTTTTATTAATATTTTAGTCGTTTTTTTTTTTTTTTTATTTTTTTTTTTTAATATATATTGATTTTTTTTTTTTTTATTTATTTAAATTTAAGTTACATTTTGGTGTTTTTTACTGTCATTTTAGTATCATTTGAGATACTTTGATAGTTTTTATTAATATTTTGAATCAGTTTTTATTTTATATTTTACTATTTATTATTTATAAATAATATTTATTATCATTTTTAATTTTAGTTAATGTTTTAGTAATTTAGTAATTTGGGTGTGTGTTTTCTTTTTTTTTTTTTTGTATTTTATTTACTATTTTGTGTTTTTGTTTTTAATTTTTTTTTTTTTTATTTTTTGTTTTTTGTTTTTATTTATTTTTTTTTTTGTTTTTTTTTTAGTAATTGTGTTAAAGTATCAAGATACTTTTATAGTTTTTATTAATATTTTAGTCGTTTTTTTTTCTTTGTTGTTTTGTTATTTATAAATAGTGTTTATTGTTATTTATTTAAATTTAAATTAAATTTTGTTGTTTTTTTTAGGATCATTTTAGTATCGTTTGAGATACTTTTATAGTTTTTATTGATATTTTAAATCAGTTTTTATTTTATATTTGACTAATTATTTATAAATAATATAATCATTTTTAATTTTAGTTAAAGTTTTAATAATTGTGTTGTGTTTTTAGTGTGATTTTCGTATCATTAAGATACTTTTTATAGGTTTTATTAATATTTTAAATCAGTTTATTTATTTATTTTAATTTTAGTAAATGTTTTAGTAATTGTGTTATAGTACCAATATACTTTTATAGTTTTTATTAATATTTTAAATCGTTTTTTATTTCATATTTTACTATTTATTATTTATAAGTAATAATATTTATTATCATTTTTAATTTTAGTTAAGTTTTAGTAATTGTGTTGTGTGTTTTTAGTGTCATTTTAGTATCATTTAAGATACTTTTATAGTTTTTATTAATATTTGTAATATTTTTTTATTTCATATTTTACTATTTATTATTTATAAATAATATTTATCATTATTTATTTTAATTTTAGTTAACGTTTTAGTAATTGTGTTGTGTGTCTTTGTTATTTTTAGTAGCTATTTTTATATTACAAGTAACAATTTTTTTTGTTTTTATGGTTGTAGTTTCTGCTTTAGTTTTAGTATAATATAATAACCATAATAGCTATGGTACACCTGATATGAAGTATACAGTATCATGCCCTGGACATCTACAGACACTCCTGTAACTCAACACCCTAAACACACAAAAGACCCTGAACGAAACCACGTCCTTGTTGTGTGAGATCATCTCAGTGACTCACTCGTGTCTCCTTTATGCCTTTGTGATCTCGTCCATTAATCTGTAGTTCATTAAGAATTAGTCTGTTACATCTCTTTTCTGCCAAATCTGTTGTTTTCAAAAACATCACATGCCTGACTGTGTTTATGCTTGTTATAAAGGAAACACATTTAAAGGCCTTTCTTCTGCATGTTTAGCCCGAGTTGTGTTGATGTTGTTGATCATTGGTGCGCCAGAATATTTTCTTTCTGTCCAGGAAGAGGGTGTTCTACGGGGAAGAGAGGGGGGTGTATGAATGAAGACAGCATGTTTTCAGCAGAGACCGAGACGGAGGAAGGGCTGGAGATCAAGGGGGCGGGGCTACAGCAGCAGGAGGCGGAGCTTCCGCTGGAGAGGGAGGAGTTTCTGATGAGCATCAGCACTCGACTGCAGAGCGCCGTGGAGAAGCTGCTCATCACCATCACTCACACCAGCACTCAGGTACGGCAAGCACAAGGAGACAAAATAAACCTGTCCACCTCTAAACGTTCCAAGAGCTCAAAAAACACACACAAGTTTGGGGGTTTAGTTTTAGAGGACGCATTATATTAACCAAAGTGATAGTGAAGATTTTTATTTCAAATTAATTCATCAGTGAATCCTGAAAAATAAAATGAATCATGGTTTCGGTATAAATAATAATGTTTTCAACATTGATAATAATCAGAAATGTTTCTTGAGCAGCAAATCATCATATTAGAATGATTTCTGAAGATCATGTGACACTGAAGACTGGAGTAATGATGCTGAAAATACAGCTGTGCATCACAGAAATAAATTACACTTTAACAGATATTCACACAGAAAACAGCTGATTTAAATAGTTAAAATATTTCACAATTTTTACTGCATTTATGATCAAATAAATGCACCCCTGCTGAGCAGAAGAGACTCTTCCAGAAACATTAAAATCTTTCGGACCCTGAACTTCTGAGTGATGGTGTGTGTGTGTGTGTGTGTGTGTGTGTGTGTGTGTGTGTGTGTTAAACACATCATGACTGGCTCATGCCGGTGATGTCAGATGAACTCTCATGAGGAGCTAAAGCTCAGAGGACACATGTTTGCTCCGGTTGCCTCTAGATACCAGCAGATTTGCATACGCTTCGGTCGCCGTGGCAGCAGCGTAGCCCCGCCCCCAGTGCTCATCTGTAGGCTGTGGGCATGTGCAGTGAAGCCTGACCCTCTTCCTAATAGTTTATCTCAGATCAGATACAGATCCTGACTGCACACAGACACAAATATCTGTTATCTCTCCAATAATCTGTCTTATCTCTCAAGCATATTTTGATGGCTTCATGTCGGGCTCTGTACTTTTGGGTTGATTCTTATGAAAATATTTTTAATGAAGTGAGAACAATTCATTTTTTTTTTGTCAAAAATGAACTTTTATTTTTTATTAAAAAAAAATTATTTATTTATTTTTATTTATTTTTCTATTTTCTCTGATTTTATTACTGTTGGATTAGTTTATGTATTTATTTATTTTTTTTTTGTTTTTTTTTCTCTGATTTGACTCCTGTTGGATTAGTTTATGTATTTATTTATTTCATCTTACTGATTTCTTTTTTATTATTATTTTTTCTATTTTTCTTTTTATTTTTTCTATTTTTCACACTGGGTTTCTTGTTATGAATTAAACCATTCTTAAATTATGTTGGAGTTTCAAAACAAACTTATTTATTTTATTATTCTTTCATATAAATTTTTTTTCTAACTTTCACTTTTTAGCCAGTTTTAGCTTCTGGTTAGACTTTCAAAAATAAACTTTCTTAGTTATTTTTCATTCATATTTTTTATTATTTTTTCTATTTTTCACGTTTCTTGTTGTGAATTTTATGTTTTTAATTTCTGTTGTAGTTTTTATTTTTTTTTTTTTTTTTTTCTTTTTTTAGACTTTCAAAAATAAACTTTTTTTATTAATTTTTGCTGTTTTTGATTTTTTTGGTTTTTTAAAAATTTTTCTTTTTTTATTTTTTTAGCCGTTTTAACTTTTTTAATTTTTTCTATTTTTCACGTTTCTTGTTGTGAATTAAACCATTTTAACTTCTGTTGGAGTTTCAAAAATAAACTTTATTTATTTATTTATTCTATTTATTATATATATTATATATTTTTTTTTTCTATTTTTCACCATTTTAGCCGTTTTAAAGGGCCTTCTGTTAGACTTCAAGAATAAACTTTATTTATTCCATTTACACATTTCTATTTATTTATTTATTCATATTTTTTATTATTTCTTGTGTGAATTAAACCATTTTAACTTCTGTTGGAGTTTCAAAAATAAACTTTATTTATTTATTTATTCATATATATATATATATATTTTTTTTTTTATTTTTTACATTTAGCCGTTTTAGACTTCTGTTAGACTCAACAAATAAAACTTTATTTATTTTATTTATTCATTTATTCATTTTTGTTTATTTTTTCTATTTTTTCACGTGTTTCTTGTTGTGAATATAAACCCGTTTTAACTTCTGTTGGACTTTCAAAAATAAACTTATTTATTTATTTATTCATATATATATATATATATTTTTTTTTTCTATTTTTCACATTTTAGCCGTTTTTCGCTCTTCTGTTAGACTTTCAAAAATAAACTTTATTTATTTATTTATTCATATTTTTTTTTATTTTTTCTATTTTTCACATGTTTCTTGTTGTGAATTAAACCATTTTAACTTCTGTTGGAGTTTCAAAAATAAACTATTTATTTATTTATTCATATTTTTTATATTTTTTTTTCTATTTTTCACATTTTAGCCGTTTTAGCTTCTGTTAGACTTTCAAAAATAAACTTTATTTATTTATTTATTCTTTTTTTTTTTCCTTTTTTTCTATTTTTCACATTTTATCCATTTTATAGCTTCTTTTGGACTTTCAAAAATAAACTTATTTATTTATTTATTCATATTTTTTATTATTTTTTCTATTTTTCACATGTTTCTTGTTGTTTCTTGTTGTGTTTTAAATTATTTTGGATTTTGTTGGATTTTCTATTTTATTTTTTTTTTTTATTTTTTTTTTTGTTAAATTCTATTTTTCACATTTTCGCCGTTTAAACTTCTGGTTAGACTTTTCCAAAAATAAAACTTTATGTTACATTTCATTATTTTATGCATATTTTTTATTCTTTTTTTTTTTTGTTCTATTTTTCACGTTTCTTGTTATGAATTCAGCTGTTTTAACTTCTGTTGGACTTTCAAAAATAAACTTATTTATTTATTTATTTATTCATATTTTTTTATTATTATTTTCTAGCCGTTTGTAGCTTCTGTTAGACTTTCAACAAAAGTAAACTTTATTGTATTTATTTATTTATTTCATATTTGTTCATTATTTTTTCACAATTGCTTTCACGTTTCTTGTTATGAATTCAGCTGTTTTAACTTCTGTTGGACTTTCAAAAAAACATTTTTATTTATTCATATTTTTTGTTATTGTTTTTTTTTGTTTTTTGTCTCTGATATGGGTTTTGTCTGCCGACATGGCACAGAGTTCTGAACCATCACATATCGAGGCTGCTGAATTTGGCTGCCGTCTGTCTGTATTGATATTTAATGTTGCAGATTTGGAGATTATATCGGATCAGATCCTGTTTGACTTGAAATATGAGCAGACGCGCACGTGTTGAGACTTTGATAGGATCGACGGGGAAATTTAGCCTTGCTGACACAACTTAAGGACGTGTGTCTCATATGTAATCAGAGCCGTGAGGCGGTAAAACCTCAGTTGAAAACCACCGGTGGTTTATTTTTAAAATGCTTCAAACGCAATACAAGACTAAAAAACCTGAGCAAAAACTGCGTTTGTGATCACGAGGAGGAAGAGCATCTGTATGGGTTGAAAAAAGTTAAAACGTGACAGCATTATCTAATACACGTAGAAGTCTTTTTGTGACATTTCATAACAGTCTATTCTGTCACGTTTGATCAAAGTGAAGGCCTCCTTCATTAACCCTACCACCAGTCCCTTAACCACTACTTCCCTAGAACCGCACAGAGAGGTTTCTTTAAAAAAATATCCTACAGCCCCCAAACTTTTAGAATAGTTTCTCTCATTAGGTCTACAATCAGTCTTTACTCTGAAAACGAGCTTTTGTTTTTGTATTTTCTCTGGTTATGTTAGGTGTGTATTATATTGATCTTATCTGCTAATACTGAAGATGATAGCTCTGTAAAACCACACCCGTACATCCCGCCTCGTGCTGCCGGATGTGTTCACGAATTGAAGAATTACGTACCAGGTTTGTGTGCACGAGGATTGATTAGTAACTCAATAATGCTGTCCAGGTTTGTGTGGAGGATGATTAGTTAATCAATAATGCTGTTATCAGGGAGGCTTTGTGGTTGTTAATTGTCTTTATTGTGATTTAACATTGTTGATTTCTTAATTGTTTTTATTTTTTTTAATGGTTTTTGGTGCGTTCAGGTCTGTTTTGACCTAAAATACACCTTTCAGATTTATTACAGTGTCTGAAGGAGATAAAGGAACCAAACCTCGCAGATGCTTTAAGACTCTTAAAATTTAGTTTTAGATTTATTTTTTTTTGTTTTTGATTAAGAGAATTTTTTTTGGTGTTATATGAGTGTCAAAACTTCTGTAAAGTGCATTTCGTCTCTTCCGCGTCCTGTATCTCTCACGCTTCAGGACTGAATTTTCTTGATGGACATGAATATGTGCGTCTATTGATGAAAAACTGACCGATTTTCATCTGAAACGGAGCGTTTATGCAAAAAAAGTCCATTTATTTAGTTTGAAAACTTCTCAGAGTAATATTCATGTTGTTTTGATGTTGTTTGGTTAGAAATAAACATGTAGGTTTCATACACTCAGACGAATTCAAATCCCCTTCATTCGATTGAGGTTGATACTGATAATTCTCAGATTATATGTTCTTATAAATTTCATACGGTGATATATCCAAATCAAATTTCTCATCAGAATTTAATAAAATATATATGTATTTTACATTAAAAAAAAAATCAATTTCGAAGAATTTCTAAAATTTTTTTAGTTAATAGAAAAGGGGTAAATGCAGTCGAAACTGCTTTTTTTTAATTCACTCTTTAATGAAAGTGAAAGAAAGTGAAAAATATTAAGTTAAATTCAAAAGGACCTGGAATGTGAACATAGTGTATAAATTCTGAATGCATTATGAGTCTTAAATTATTTAGTTCTCAGTTAATGGAGCAGGAATCTAGTCGGACAGGCTCTGGCAGGGTGTGTGTGTGTGTGTGTGTGTGTGTGTGTGTGTGTGTTAAATCACCTGCAGGGTTCATGACTCTGCCTTTTATCGTTGACGTATCCCACACATGTCCACAAACCAGGAAGTGTTTACTCCGGCTGACAGACACACACACAGAGAGAGAGAGAGAGAGACACACACACAGAGAGAAAGAGAGAGAGAGAGAGAGAGAGACACACACAGAGAGAAAGAGAGAGAGAGAGAGATGGAGGGAGAGAGAGAGGGAGAGAGAGAGACACAGAGAGAGAGAGAGAGAGACACACACAGAGAGAGAGAGAGGAGGGAGAGTGAGAGAGACCGGAGGAGATGAGAGAGAGAGAGGCCACACACAGCGAGAAAGAGGAAGAGAGAGAGACACAACCACGAGGAGAAAGAGAGAGAGAGAGAGAGAGACAACACAGAGAGAAAGAGAGAAAGAGAGAGACACCACCAGCAGAGAGGAGAGAGACACCACACAGAGAGAAAGAGAGATCGAGAGAGACCACCAACACAGAGAAAGAGAGAGAGAGAGAGACACACACAGAGAGAAAGAGAGAGAGAGAGACACACACAGAGAGAAAGAGAGAGAGAGAGACACACACAGAGAGAAAGAGAGAGAGAGAGAGACATACACAGAGAGAAAGGGAGGGAATAAGAGAGAGAGAGAGAGAGGGGTGCAGAGGGAGTCTCTCTCGCCCTGTTTGTTCCCAGAGGACCGTTGCCACGGAAGCATGGAATTGTTAATGAGTTGAAGTACGGAGGGAGGGTGGAAAGGTGAGTGTTTAAGTGTTTGAATTTCTGGTTTATGGCTTGGAGTTTTGTTTTTTATTTTGATCTATGTTTTTAATTTTTGATTTGATTTTCGTTTTGCTGGTTCTTCCTGACGGGCCACGTGAGATCTGTGTGTGTTTACCTCCGCCGAGACACTGCCATAGAGACGCTCGCTCAGCCCGGGGATGTTAACTCGGATTCATTTGCACTTGACGTCGCTGAGACCCGTCTCAAACATCTCTCAGGACGCCGCTTAAAAGAAGAGGTATGTCGACATGGATTTATATGGGGAGTTTTGTTATTATCGGGTGTTTTGGGAATTCTGGCTTGATGGGCAGGACATGGATGTTTACGAGGTGGAGTCGCGCATCCCGCTCCCGCGACCCTTCCCTCTGAGCCACCTGCTGCACGAGAAGAACTCCGTAGTAGTGCAGACGCAGATCTCGCACGTCAACCGGCGAGACAACAGCCACCTTCTCAAAGTCGTCTCTAAGATCTCCCTGCCCACGCCGCCGTATACAGTAAGATGTCAGAGCTCGATTTTGACCTTTGGTGCGCTCGGAAAGGGTTTTATAGCGCGTCCGTATAGTGAGATAAGAGGCTCGGGAGCTTTTGTAGACGTTGGCTGGCTGTAATGAGATTCCTGGGTGTGTTTGTGTGTGTTTTGTGCTCAGACTCTGGTCTTACGAGATCAGGCGCGCTGTCATGTCACACAGAAATCCTGGCTTTTGTTGAAGCTCCTCATTAGTTTCACATGAACGTGTGACCACATGAAGAAGAGCTTGCTGACTTTAATGTGGCTTTCAGATTATATGTGTGTAGCATTAAAGCTGAACAATAATGTGTCCTACTTTTCAAAGGTTTGGGGTCAGTATGATTCTAAAAAGAGTCTCTTCTGCTCAGCAAGGCTGTTTTTATTTGATTAAAAATGCAGTAAAAATTGTGAAAAAATTTTATAATTTAAAACAGCTGTTTTCTGTGTGAATCTCTGTTAAACTGTCATTTATTTCTGTGATGTGCAGCTGTATTTTCAGCATCATTACTCCAGTCTTCAGTGTCACATGATCTTCAGAAATCATAATAATATGATGATTTGCTGCTCAAGAAACATTTCTGATTATTATCAATGTTGGAAACTGAAAACTTTTGTGGAAACTGATTTTTTTCAGGATTCACAGATGAATAGAAAGTTCAAAAGAACAGCATTTATTTGAAACAGAAATATTTTGTAACATCTTTACTGTCACTATTTAATGCAGATTAAAGTATTAATTTCTTTTAAAAAAAATCTTACTGACCCTAAACTTTTAAAATAATAAAATGATGTAAAATGTAAATATATAAGTGATTTTAAAATGAAAGCAATCAAAATAAAACCCTAAATAAAAATGTATTAAATCATTAAAAGTTCAATTAAAATGAATATTTTAAAATAAAATGAAAAATCTTAATAAAACAGTAAAAATTAAATAAATGATTTTAAAATAAAACAATCAAAATAAAACACTTAACTAAAATTAATAAGTCATAAAAATGCTAAATTAAAATAAATAAATAAATAATTTTGCAATAAAAACAATCAAAATAAAACATTCACTAGCAATTACATCATAAAAATGTTAAATTAATATACATACAAACCAAAATAAAACAGTAAAAATTTATTATCAAAGCATTTATTATGACATGTTTTTAGCAATTCTTTAAAATAATTTAATAAAGTGTTATTTCTCATTCATGACCCTCACAGTGAAGGCCATCAGAGTGTTATGATGCTCTGCTCGTCTGTTCGTTTCTTTAATGTTTCTTTATCAGAGTTCGCTCCAGAAACTCTTCCGGCGCTGACGGGGTCTCATAGAAGCAGATCAGCTTTTTATGGGACGTGTGCAGATATAAAGCAATGTTTCTGATTACTGTGGATATTGTGAATGAGGTTTATATGATGCAGAAGCCTGGTTGATGACTGACCCCTCTATTTCAGCTGGAGCACGCGGAGGTCACGCAGACGGAGCTGATCAGAGAGAAGTTCAGGCAGAATGAGGAGATGGAGGAGCTGCAGCGCAGACAGGAGGAGCTGCAGGAGCGTCTGTGTGAGGAGGAGCGCGCGCGGGAGCAGCTGGCACTGGAGCTGCACAGAGCTGAAGGTGTGTGTGTGTGGTGTGAGAGAGAGAGTGTGTGAGTGTGTGTGTGTTGTGTGTGTGAGAGTGTGTGTATGTTGGAGTGTGTGTGTGAGTGTGAGAGAGAGAGTGTGTGAGTGTGTGTTTGAGTGTGTGTGTGTGTTTGAGTGTATGTTGGAGGTGTGTGTGTGAGTTGTGTGAGAGAGAGTGTGTGTGAGTGTGTGTGTGTGAGAGAGTGTTGTGTGAGTGTGTTTGAGTCGTGTGGGTGTGTGTGGGGGTGTGAGGGTAAATGTTGGAGTGAGTGTGTGTGAGTGTGGTGTATGTGGGAGAGGTGTGTGTGTTTTAGTGGGTGTGTGAGTGAGAGTGTGTGATGTGGGTGTGTGGTGAGTGTGTGTGTTGAGTGTGTTTTGAGAGTGTGTGTGTGTGAGTGTGGAGTGGTGGAGAGTTGTGTGAGTGTGTGTGTGTGAGAGTGTGTGGTGTGAGTGTGTTTGAGGTGTTGTGTGGTGTTTGGTGGTGTGTGGTGTGTGTGTGCGCGAGTGTGAGTGTGTGTGCGAGTGTGAGTTTTGAGAGAGTGTGTGAGTGTGAGTGAGTGTGTGTGTGAGTGTGTGCGAGTGAGTGTGAGTGTGTGTTTGAGTGTGTGGTGTGTTGTGAGTGTGCTGTGTGGGTGTGTCTGGAGCTGTGTGTCTTGAAGTGTGTGTGAGAGAGTGTGCCCCGTGTGTGTTGGAGGAAAAAAAGTGTGTGGTGAGAGAGTGTGAGTGTGATGTTTGACAGAGTTGTGTGGTGTGTGTGTGTGTGTTTGAGAGAGTGTGTGTCCCGTGTGGTGTGTTTGAGAGAGTGGGTGTGAAGTGTGTGTGTTTGAGAGAGTGTGTGGTGTGTTGCTAGAGAGTGTTTGAGTGTGTGTTTGAGAGTGTGTCGTGGAGAGTGTGTTTGAGTGTGTGTGTGTGTGTGTGTGTTGAGTGTGTGTGGAGAGTTGTGTGTGTGTGAGTGTGTTTCTGAGAGTGTGTGTGTTTGAGTGTGTTTGTGTGTGAGTGTGTGTATTTGAGTGTGTGTTTGTGTTTGTGTGTGAGTGTGAGTATTTGAGTGTGTGTTTGCGTGTGTGTGTATATGTGTGTTTGAGGATGTGAGGAGGATGTGCTGGCAGCATGCAAGTGTGTCAGAGATGGGTTGTGTTTGTTTGTGTGTGTGTGTGTGTGTGTGTGTGTGTGTGTGTGTGTGTGTGTGTGTGGTGTTGTGTGTTGGTTTTTTTGCGTACGTTGGCTGGGTGTTAGTGTGTGGTTGTGTGTGGTGTGTGTGTGTGTGTGTTGTGTGTGTGGTAACAGCCAAACATACCCCTTTGAATGTTTTTTACCAACCCTTGAATGTTTTTGTCTTTAGTTTTGTGTATTTTATTTTAGTTTAGATCTATGTTTGTGTGGAGATCCTTGAATGTTTTTGACAGTACGGTGTCTTTAACTTTAGCTAACAGCTCTGTTTGTGTGGAGATGACAGCATCTTAATACCCCCTAATATGTATTTCAATAAAACAAAACATTATAGTATGTTACCCCTGATCAGGGTTTTTCTCTGATGCCAGTTATCAAGAGGGTCACGGAGCCTTGCAAATATTTTTTATGTGAGTTTTTTTTATATTATACACGGGGGGGTTTTTTTACAGTGGATTTAAATTTTGCCCCCCCCCCCCCTTTGTAAATTTACAAACTTCATTTGACGTTTTACTGGGTTATCTTTGATTGCCTTTTTTAGTTTAACATCGGGGTTTATGTGATTTTGACCTTTTCATCTTTATAATTTTTTGTATATTGTTTTAAAACAAAACCCGGAAAATAATGCCAACCCATTTATATTTTAAAATCGTTTATGTATTTGTTTTTTTTTTTTTATATTTTTGTGTTTATTTTATAAATTTATATTGAGTGTTTTATTTTGATTTGTTTTTATTTTAAAATCATATATTTATTTGAATTTTTACATTTGTATTACTTGTATTAATTTTTACTAAATGTTTTTTTATTTTAAAATCATGTTACAATTTTTCATTTGTATTATTATATAAATTTTTACTAAGTGTTTTATTGTGACTTTTATTTTTTCTAAGTGTTTTATTGTGACTTTTATTTATTAATTGATAGTTATTTTCACCACCTGCAGTTCCTTCACAAAACCCATTTTGGGAGCCCTGATCTAGAACAAGAGACAGTTTTCTCTTTCACTTCTGAAGATGGTTAGGACAGACTGTTGATTGATCAGCTTCTCTCAGTGTGTGTGTGTGTGTGTGTGTGTGTGTGTGTGTGTGTGTTTTGTGGTGAGTTGGAGACGTTAGTGAACGGCAGTGGCTGGTACTTCAGCAAACAAACCATTCACTCACTCACACACACAGATACACACCATTAGCTGGACATTCCGAGACTTTTCAAACAGTGACCAACATTTTGTTTCGGGTGTGTTGTCAGGGTTACACTTGTTTGTTGTTGTGTTTTGTGAATTGCCATACCCCGTAAAATGTTGGATGAGCTTTTAGCTTGCTTTTAGTTTTTGCTTATTTACAGGGTTACGCTTGTGTGTGTGTGTATGTGTGAATTGCCATATCGTAAATGTTTGAATGAGCTTTAGCTTGACTTTAGTTTGCTATTTACCACTAAACATTTACCATAGTCACCTCACAAGATGATACGACAGAGTCCAGAGCACTAAAAAACCACACACACTCACGCCACTCACAAATATCACCTTGCACCCACACACTAAAATTTTTACACACTCACACACCACACGCACACACTCACTCAAAGGGGGGGGGGTTTGGGGGGGCACCACCTCACAGCACCCACAAACACAAAACCAAAAAACACACTCACACCACACAGACTCACAACAGAAGACACACTCGGAACCCTCACACAGTACACGACACTGCACACACACAATAAACACATGAAGACACAAACTCACAAAAAAAAGTTTTTTTTTTCACACACACACCACCGACAAGCGCACACACTCAAACCACACAGCGCTCAACCGCAAGTTTTACCACACCACACACTCAAAAAAAACTCACACTACACGTCAACACAAAAGCACCATCACACTTTTTCACACCAAACCCCACACCCCCGCACACTCCACTCACGCACCGACTCACCACAACGCACAACGGACACGCACACTCCTCACACTCACACACAACCCTCACACACAGATTCACGACGACCCCACATACGTAGAACACACTCAGGCACACTCCACCCCAAACTACCTCACAAAAACACAGGACAAAACACAAAAACACAATGGGTCCCCCAACGCACACCCCACACACACATACACACCCACATCACACCCCCAACACACTACACAACTCACACAAGCACCTCAACTAACACACCAAACCACCTCACTCACACGGGGGGTGCCTCCCACAAGCCACACCCGCCCACATCACACTCACAAACACATACCCACACACACCGGTTCACCCACTCAGGAACCGCACTCAAGGGCACGCGACGAAAGCCCTCACAAGGAACCACTCACAACACATGCACCCCACTCACAGCACAGACTCACACAACTCTCACTCTCACCCCAACTCAACAACCACGCCACCAAACATCCCCCCACTCACGCACACCTGGGGGGCCCACCCCCCCCCACACCTAAAGTAAAGAGGGGGGTACGACACCCATGCACGCAATTGCACACTCCCGGCACACCCACACTCCCACCCTCAACACACACCCCCCACACGCAGGGACGGGGCACACCTCCCCCCGCACCCTTTTTTTGAAAACAAAAACCCCCAACCTACTCACGCACTTTTTTTTCACCCCCCCCCCCCCGCCCTACGCACCCACTCACAACCCCCACCGCCCACTCCCCCACACTACACAAATCTCACACCACACCCATGCCGCTTACCATCGCATCTCCCCCTAACTTCCCCCACCACACCCCCTCACGCACACACTCACGCACGCACACTCCCTCCACGCACACTTCACCTCGCCACACACTCTCTCACCACTCACTCACTCTCACATACGCACCCACACACCCCCCCCCCCAAACCGCAACACCCCCCCCCGCACACACTCACGCACCCATTCAACACTCACCACATACGCACACTGGCACTTTAAGCACCACTCACAACATAAGCACACCCACCCACACCGCTCCAAACATCACTCACACAAACACACGCTGCACGCACGATCCTCAAAAGCACTCTCACCCCCACTCCACTCAGCCCACTCCCGCACCCCCTCACATACAATTCGGCCCACCCTACCAGCTCACCCTCACGCCACACTCACCCATGCACCCACACCCTCAAGCACGCACTCACGGCGCACTCCCACTCACGCACGAGCCACCACACCACACCACCCCCCAGACTCACACACACCCTCACCACACCTTCACCCATACCCCGCACCCCCCCCTTCACCCACACTCTCACTCACGCACCCCCACTCACCCCCACCCGCCCACGCGCACACACAAACTCACGCACAGACTCACATCCTCCCCCCCCCCCATACCCCCCCAAAACCCCCCCACCCCCACACCCCACACTGCACACACCCCCCACGGACCCCCCCACACCACCCCCCCACGGGCCCCTCACACCCCCCCCCCCCCTCAAAAAGGATACCACACACACCCCATCACCCTCCCACTCACCCACACCCCTCACGCACAAGACTTCACAACTATACTCACACACACACTCATGCACACACTCTCTCGCACACACACTCACGCACACATACGCACACACTCATGCACAGACTCACGCACATTCACTCTCACGCACTCACTCTCACGCACACGCTTACGCATAGCCAATCAGGCGCACACTCCACACATACGCACCACACACTCATGCACAGACTCACAAATAGTCATATAAAAGTGGCCAAAACTGAAGACACACACACACACACTCATGCACACACTCTCTCTCACACACACACTCACGCACACATATGCACACACTCATATTAAAGTGTCCTAAATAGTATGGACACAGAATTTAAGAAAAATACTCACACAGACTCACGCACATTCACACTCACGCACGCACTCACTCTCACGCACACGCTTACACACTCATGCACACACTCTCTCTCTCTCACACACACACTCACGCACACTCACACTCACGCACACACTCATGCACATTCACACTCACGCACTCACACAAGCACTCATGCACACACTCTCTCTCTCTCACACACACACTCACACATACGCACACACTCACACAGACTCACGCACATTCACACTCACGCACTCAGACTAAAGATGATTTAATGTAAAGTAATTATAGTAGAGTATTCAAAGACACTCACACATACGCACACACACTCACGCTCACTCATTCACACTCACACATACGCACATACACTCATGCACAGACTCACAAATACTCACACACTCATGCACACACTCTCTCTCTCTCTCACACACACAAACACACACACACACACACACTGCGGTCACATGCTCTGCTGATGGTTTGTTGGGGAGTGTTTCCTGCGAGTGTTTGCTCTGCTGTCACTAATCCGTCATAATGAAGGTCAGCTGACTGTAATTCCACAACATCTCACCTGGTCTGAGACTGTCAGTCATCTGTAACTGTACTAAATGATCAGGCGCAACATTTTCTCAATTAAACAGGTTTGTTGGGTTATTGAGGTGCAGAAGGTTTTTAATGACATTTAATCCCCTAAATCATCATGAGCTGAATGTTTCTCTGTAGCCTGATATTAATGTCTTGCATGAATGCGCGAGTAGCTGTGGTGTTTGTGTTTCAGTGAGAATCATCCCTGCAGGCCGTTTTCAAAGCCTTGCTGCTGTTCTTGTGCGAGTCTGTGGTTTGATCGTGTCTTTATGTCATTATTTCACCTGCGTGTCTGTACTCGGCTGCTCATTCTGTGTGTTCAGTTCAAATGTTTGTTTCTTTGTTTTATTGTTTTTTGTGTGTGACTGTCACGCTCCTACATTTACATGCATTTATTCAGCTTTACAACTGAAACCGTTAAATACATTTACATTAACAATTACATTTGAAACTGTTGTATTGCGAATGTTTTTTTGCATTAAACAAACGCGAGACGCAGGACAGTGGAATGCGAAAAACACACAAGACGCATTATAAATCAACATAAAACTGCAGTGTTTAAAGTGCTTTATTTTGATTGAATTTTAAAATTACTTATAATAAAAATGTAAAATAAAATAAATGATTTTTAAATAAAATGTTTTAAAAAAATTAAATCATTAAAAATGTAAAATAATTTTTTTTAAATTTTACTAAATGTTTTAAAATCTTATATTTTAGTTTTATATTTTTGATTAAAGTAAAATTTGCTTGGTATTTTACTTTTTAATTTAAAATAACTTTTATTTTGTTTTATTTTTATTTTACTTTTTTATTATTTTATCAGCTTGTAATAATAATGTTTTATTTATTAATTTTTTTATAAATTTAACTTTTTAACCATTTGATTAATTTTATTCATTCAATTTTTTATTTTGTTTTTATTTTATTATTTATATTCATTTTATTTTTTTTTTTTATATATTTTTTTTATTTTTTTTGTTGTAATTTTTTTATTTTTTTTATTATTTATGTTAAAATTTTATTACATTTTAAATCTATAAAAATAATTTATATACATTTTGTTTAAAGAAGTGTTTTATTTTGATTTGTTTTTATTTAAAAATCATTTATTTAAATTTTATATTTGTATTATTTGATTAAATTTATTTTTTTTTTTTTTTTTTTTTTTTATTTTATTTTCATTTTTTTTTTTTTTATTTGTTATTATTATATATTTTTTTAATTTTTAAATTTTTTTTTTTGTATGATTTTTTTAATTTTTGTTTATTGTTTTTTAATCATTTAATCATTTTTTTTTTTATTTATTTTTTTATTTTTTTATGATTTTATTTTTTTTTATAATGCATTTTCTGTGTTTTAATTTTGTTTTTTGTTACACTATTTGATAAAATATTTTAGAATGCTTTGTTTTAAGTGTTTTATCTAGCGCATGTTTAAATAGAAAAAACAATGCAAAAAGCAGTGCAGTGCAAAAACATTCTGTGTGCTGCACTGTTGCTCATTTATGGTTAGTGTTTCAAATAAACCACTAAAAAACTGAATGAGTCACGATGGCCAGCTAAAGGTTTTCTGTTAGTGAGTTCAGCTTCATGCAGATGCTTTTGTGTAAACAGTATGATTGTAATATTGATGTTTTTACTATCAGTGCTTTAGCGGTCATGTTGAGACTGTTCTGTTCTCATTCAGGTTTTTAGCTGGAAGTGTGTGTAGCGCTGTGTTTTCTGTCATGTGTGCTCTTTTGTTAGTCTGATCGCTCTCTTTGGCGGTCAGGTTTGTTTTTATTTGTAGATGTGTTTGAACTAGTTTCATTTGTATATTATTTTATGAGGTTTAGTATCTTATCTGTGTGTGTGAATGACTAACCCTGTGTGTGTGTTTTGTTTGTTTGTGTGTTGTTTTTTTTTTGTGTTGATTTATAGGTCTGTGGTAAAACTATCAGGAAATGAGTTTTAGGACTTCAGGTCTCACTACAGTTTTGTTTTCCTCATAAATATTCGGAGTTGAAACAAAAATGTGGGAAGAGGGTACGGAGTCTATTGAGGGAGAATGAGGGGGGGTTGAGTGGAGGTTGAGTGACCTGGAACAGATTCAGGACAGATGTGATGTTGAGATCCTGTTAACCAAATACAGCCTGACATGAGTGTGTGTGTGTGTGTGTGTGTGTGTGTTTCTGTCCTTTACATCACACATGCAAATTAATGAAATGCTATATTTTATATCAGCTGTCCAAAATTACCTCGAACTAAAACAGATGTTAACTCAAGCTCACAAATAAAGGCTTGTTTATTATTATTTGTTTATTATGCAAAGAAATTAATGAGTTTGTGAAACGAAAAATCATTTACTCGTCCTCATGCTTTTCAAACATATATTATTTTTTTTTTTTTTTTTTTTATTGTTTTTTTTATATTTTTATATATTTATTAATATCAATATTTTATTATGCATTTATATATTTATTAATATCAATATTACAATATTAATTTTTTACAATATTACAATTAAACATTTAATAGTTTTATTTAAATAATAATGATTTATTTGCTTTAATTAGTACTATATTTAATAATTATAATATGTAATAATAAACAAAATAATAATAATCTTAGTCCACCCAAAAATTATTTACTCACCCTCATTTTGTTTCAAACATATATTAATAATAGCAATAATAATGTTTTTAATTTTATTTGTTCACCCCAAAATCATGTTGTACCAAACATCATTTATTATCATTAATAATAATAATAATGATGTTTATACATTTATTTATTTAATAATATCAATATAATCTATGTAATATAATATAATATTTACAATATATAATAATAAACAATATAATAATAATAATGTTTTATTTGTTTTAATTTGTTCATCCAAAAAAGACTTAATTTTGCTTCAAACATGTTATTTAATAATAATAATAATAATAATAATAATAATAATAATAATAATAGTTTTATTTAAATAATAATGATTAATTTGCTTTAATTAGTACAATTTTATATGAAAGTATATGTAATAATAAACAATATAATAATCTATTTTGTTTTATTTGTCCACCCAAAAATGATTGAATGAAACATTTTGTTTCAAACATATATTATTTAATAATAATAATAATAATAATAATAATATAATAATAATGATGACTTTTTTAAAATTTTTTGTTTTTGGGGTTCACGCCCAAAATCATTTTTTACCAAACATTATTTATTATTATTATTAATAGTAATATTACCAATAATAATGTTTTATTTATTTGTAACTTATTTATAATAATTTTATTTATTTCTATGCTGTTTTAAACCTGTATTCTTTAATAATAATAATACTAATAATAATAATAATAATAATAATGTTTTTAATTTTATTTGTTCACTCCAAAATCATTTTTTACCAAACATTATTTATTATTATTATTAATAGTAATATTACCAATAATAATGTTTTATTTATTTGTAATTTATTTATAATAATTTTATTTATTTGTATGCTGTTTAAAAACCTGTATTATTTAATAATAATAATAATAATTAGGGTTGTCAAAAGTACTAAAATTGTAAAAATGTGACTAATTTTATCAGGAAATGCTGGTATTGTCACATTTTTTTAATTTCAGGACCGACGTCGGTGCTTTTGAGAACCCTAATAATAATAATAATGTTTTATTTGTTCAGGCAGAACTGTTAAGCGTCACCTGAGACACAGAAAGCGCCGGATGTGTCGTGGAGTAGTTATGACGTGCGTGTGTTTGTGCCGCAGGTGTGGCGCTGGGGAGGTAGGTCGGTGGGTGATAGGTGCTGCTGCTTCTTGAGCAGGAGCTGACGGTGACCGCCAGCCGTCTGCGTGAACTCGAGCGGGAGCGCCTGCAGATACAGGACGAGCGTGAGCTGCTGTCACGCCAGCACGACGCCATGAGAGAGGGGGCGGGGCCTCGAGAGCTGCGTATGTCACATGACTCACATCCACTCACATCTGAATTATAACGACTGATTAGCTGAATGTGTTTATGGGTCAAATCAGAGCTGCTGCAGTATGATTAACTCATGATTTATCTATTTATAGGTTGAATCAGTATTCATTCTCAAGGCTTGTCATGCCAAAACTCAACAGCACAAAATAACACATTATGTTTTGCATATAGAATATTTAACCTCATTTTAGTTTGGATTTATTTAAGTATTGTTTATATACTATCTTAGTATTTAAGAAAAGCATATTAAATACTATAATAATAAGTTATTATATACTATAATAGACAACGTTTGTTTTTAGAATTTTAGATTTAATTTGTTTCAATTTAGTGTCATTTTCAGTAGTTTCTTTAATATTATTTTAGTATTGTTAATATACTATTATAGGGTTTAAAAATAGTATATTGTATTGTTAATATACTATTATAGGGTTTAAAAATAGTATATTGTATACTATAATAATAAGTAATTCTATTCTATGATAGTATTTATTTAGCTGTTTTATTCAAAAAATGCTATTTAATTTACTTTTCCCACCAACTTTCAAAATGCACAACACCGTTTTTAGCTGCTTTAATTTAGTAATTTTAGTACTTCAACTTAGTTATTTTTAGTAATTTTAGTACTTCAACTTAGTTATTTAAATTTACAGCTTTATCTTATCTAGTATTTTTATTTTAGCTTTATTTCAGCCCATAATGGAAACAACTTTTAATAGCCTAGTTCTAAACAGTTTAATAATATAACTAATATTAATCCCATATTTCCTAATTTTTTTTTTTTAATCTGACTGAGAACATTCCCTAGATATTAGTTAAGTTTTAGCTTCTTTATTGACATTAACCGTTACTTAGTTTGGTCATCAGTTTACAAACTGCCAATGAAAAATTCTTCTGACCATTCATTTAATCTTGGTATTCCAATATTTAATAACACTTGTTAGAATCGAAAGTTGCAACTGTGTTTTTTTTTAGGCTACATGAGCTACTTTATTATTGCAATTTTAACAAGATTAGTACTTTCTGTTTAAAATGCTAGCTATTGCTCACTCTGGAATGTTTAATGCATTAACTAAGGTTAACTATGAGGTCTTATTCTAACCTATGGGTTTTTAAAGTTCTTTTGCCCTTTAATAATGTACAATTTTTAACATTTATATTTTTTGTATTGACTTTATTGCATTTTATGTTAAATTTTGATTTTTGTTAGCAGAAAAATCAGTTATATTAACCTGTTATTGTATTAAAAAAGTGTTTTTTTAATTTTTTTACCGTTATAAGAACCGCCACACCGTTGTAAACATGATCAATTAATCGCACACATGAAAATTTGATACCGGCGGGATATTAGTGTAGACTATATAAATATTTAGTTCGATGATAGTATTTTTTTACTGTTAATATACTATTATAGGGTTTAAAAATAGTATATTGTATACTATAATAATAAGTAATTCTATTCTATGATAGTATTTATTTAGCTGTTTTTAGAGTTTTTTTTTCAGTTTATATTAAATCTATTTTTTTTTTTTATGTTATATTTAAGCTTAATTTATCTAATATATTTATATTTTTATTTTTTTTTTTTTTTATTTTAGTGTTTATTTCTTTTAGTGTAAATATTTTTTAATTTTAAATTTTTTTGTTTTTAGTTAACATCACTTACATTAAGTCCCTGTGTTTTTTTCCCATTAAGATGTAAAACCTGATTTGCTTTTATTCAAGTTTGGGTGTCGTTGTGGCATCACTGTAGTGTGAACAGGCCTTCAGATGTGATTCCAGCTGTTTTCAGCTCCAGTGCATGACGTGCCAAACCCCCCGCAGGACAATCTGAAGAGGCTTTAACAGCAAACACACACACTCTCTTATCACACAGGCCCACAACACACACGCCACACACACCACACACACAAACACGGCAACACACACCAACGCACTTGTCACACACACACACACACACATCTCTACACACACTCTCACAAACACGCACCGCACAATCACCAACACACACACACAACACCACACACACACACACACACACCACACACACACACACCACAACACACACACACACTGCTCACAACAACACACACACAACACAACACACACACACAGACCACTCACACACACACACACTCACACACTCACACACGCACGCTACGCACACACAACTCACACACACACTTCACACACACACACTCTCACACACCACACACAGACACACAAGAGGACGCACACACACACACACACCACACAACGCACGCACGCACGCACCCACACACCTCTCTCTCACACACACTCACACACGCACTAGCACTCACAACACACTCACACAACACCCACTTTCACACACACACACCACACACACACACACACACACACACTCACAGACACTCACTCACTCTCTCTCTCACACAAATAATACACACGGACATGCACATCCTACAACACGCATACACACTCTCTTTGCTCACAACACACTCTCTTGTTGCTCACACACACACCACACACACACACACTCACACACACGCACAACACACACACACACACACGCACACACACACACACACGCACGCACATCTCACACACACACTCTCATGCACACACGCACACTCTCTCTCACACACACACACACACACTCAGTGGATCGTGTGCGTATTTGTGTGTCATTTGCGTCTTCATGCGCCAACACTCTCTCTCACACACACACACACACACTCTCTTG
>NC_056590.1:5964493-5991741 GCF_018340385.1 Cyprinus carpio
GTGCTGAGAACATAATCTCTCTTTGAAGTCGATCTTAAAAAGGCTTAATAATGATAATAATGAAGTAATAATAGTAATTAAGGCATTAATTGTTTTTGAGACTTTGACATTGAATTCAAAAGTAAACGAGTCTCTGAAGTTGCTCCGGTTTTGTTTTGTCATCGGGCCGTCGAAGGCTGTGAGAGTCAGTCCCTGACGAGCAGTTCTGGCTGTCCTCAGATCTGCTGGAGGAGACGGAGAAGCTGATGTGTATAAGGAGAAGGTGGAGGTGCATCCCTCGGCAGGCGGCAGCGCAAGGAGAGCAGGCGAGGCTGCAGGCAGCAGGTGAAGGAGCTGGAGGCGGGAGCTGGAGGAGCAGGTTGAGCCGTCTGCAGGAGCTGCATGGGAGACGCAGCTCTCACCGCACCGAGACGGAGTCTTAGACCTGGTGTGTCTGCAGCAGCAGATACAGAGTGCCTTTAGAGAAAACAGCTGGAGAGAAAACCGCAAGTTCCATGGACGTGAGTCACTGTCAGCATGCTGCTGCTTCAAACCTGCACTTTTATTTCTCACAATTAGGACTTTTTTTCCTCTGTAATCTGAGTTTAATCGCAATGTTCGCAATCTGAATTATGCGTTCTTGGCAATTCTTTTTTTGTTGCGCAATTCTCAAATTTTTCACAAGCGTAAGTAAATCAACAATTCTGTTTTTATCACTAGTTCTGACTTTTTGATTCTGGTTTATTAATTCTGACACTTTTTTTTTGCAAGTTCTTATTTAAGCTGTGCACAATTCTGACTTTTATTCTTTGTAATCTGAGTTTATATCTCACAATTGAATATTTCTTGCATTTTTGTTTTTGTATTGTGATTTTGTATTTTAGCGTAATTCTCACTTTTTCTCACAATTCTGTTTTTCTCAAAGTTATTCTTTTTCTTTAATTTTGAATTTTTGTTTCCACATAATTCTGGCTTTTTTTGCGCAATTCTGACTTTTTTTATCTGTAATCTGAGTTTATAGGTCGCCATGGTGCAATATTTCTTGTTTAGTTCGGATTTTGTTGCGCAATTCAAATTTTTCGTCCAGTAATTCTCACAAGGTTCTGATTTTCTCAGAATTTTTGACGTCTTTTCCTTCATCATAATTCAGGGGGTTAGTGGTTGTTTTTCCACAATTTGGGGATTTTTTTTCACAATTTCACGGGTTATATCTGCAATGCGGAGTTATATCTCGTTTATATAATTTGCAGGGTCTTTTAATATTTTTTGCATTCACTTTTTTCCCTCCCAATTCTGAGTTTATTGCGCAATTCTGAATTTTCTCGTAATTCTCACTTTTTCTCACAGTTCTGCTTTTCTCGTAATTGTGATTTTTTCCCCTCATAATTCTGTTTTTTTTTTTTTTTTTCGCAAATGGGAGTCATTTCACAATTCCTGACTTTTTTCTCTCCCTCGCAATTCAGTACGTTATGATCTTCGCAATACGTTATGCACTTTATATTTTTCAGCATATTCTCGCAATTCGATTTATTTGTCGCACAATTCAGATTTCCTCTATATTTTGACTTTTTTTTCTCACATTCCTAGTTTCTTTCGTCAAATTCTGAAAGTTTTCTCAGAATGTAATTTTTACTTTTTTCCCTCCGCAATTCTTGAGTCAGTCCGCGCAAATTCGGACTTTTTTCTCGCAATTCATTTGAATCCTTATACGTTTAACGTTTCTTATATTCTTTCGGAGCACATTCTGCTTTTTTTTTCCTCCCAATTCCTGATTTTTTTCTTCACAATTTATTCTTTTTCAAAGTTCCGAAAGTTCTTTTTTTTTTTTTTCTTGCCCAATTCTACTTGCGCAATTCTGGACTTCTCTAGAATTGTACATTTTTTTTTTGCGCAATTCAACTTTTTTTCTTGCAATTCATATTTTTTTTTGTGACATATTACTCTCGAATTCTGCTTTTTTGTTTTTTTAACCGCACTTTTTTTTTACTTTTCAGTTTTTCGGACTTCTGCTTTGATTTTTCCTCAATGTGTTTTTATTTTCTTTAATTTTACGTACATTTTTCTCATTTTTTTGTCTCTGTGTATATCAGGAGCAGGCGGTGGACCGCGAGCACGAGCGAGACGTAGGAGATTCACAACCTGGAGCAGCAGGCTGAAGAATCCGCCAAAACACAGACAAGGAAGTGACCGGCGGGACAGAGAGGTGCGGCTAGTGTCACTCTCACACTGCGACTTCAGACAGGCCTGTCTCCTTGAGCTATATAACACATTTGCACTAAAACTTAAAACCGTTAACAAAAAAAGATAATAAATACGTTAAATAACATGGAAATATTTAAAATATATGATGTTCAAGGAAACATTGCTCATTTTCATTGATGTACGAAATATCAAACAAAGAAGACTACAAATTAATGTATATTTTTTTAAAATTAAAGACTATAACATACATCGAATATACGAAGACGACGAATACTATATGAATAATAAAATATAATTTGTATTATTGTAAATGATAATGTAAAATCTAAAACTAAAAACTAATTTAAACTAAGAATAAAAAGTATAAAAGTATCGTAAAATGCCTAAGATACACACTGATGGTATCGATAGAATTTAAACTAAGAATAAAAAGTATAAAAGTATCTTAAAAATGCATAAATAATTCTGGTTGGTATATTATATATTTTTTATGGTTGTATCTTTTGAGTCATTATGGTGTTTGAATTGATTAAAGGTAAGTGAGTAAGAATCACAGTCAGTTGCCAGGCAGCGACCACCACACAACACACACACACCCACACACACACACTCATACTCGTCTGGGCGTCATCTAGCGGTGTGTGTCAGGTGTAGTGGGCTCGTGTGTGTGTGTGTGTCATGACAGTGGTGTTGCTGACAGTCTGTGTGTGGTCCTGTGTTTGTGTGTGTGTGTGTGTTTGGTGTGATCACACACACACACACACACAGTGTGTGAGTGCCTGTCTCTGGTGACGTCATCGTGTGGGTTGTGTGTGTGTGTGTATGCAGTGCTTCAGCACAGTCTGTTGAATGTCATACTCTGTTTCTGTGTGGCGCTGTTGTGGATCGTCGTGTGTGACTGGTGTGATGTGTGGTGTGTCCTCTGTCTGAGCTGTGTCTGGTGTTTGTGTGTGTGTGTGTGTGTGCAGAATGTGTGAATGTGGTGTATGTGTGAGAGAGACCAGGGAGATGTGAGTATGTCTGTTTGTGTGTGTGTGTGTCTATGGTGTCTGGTGTGTGGGTGTGTGTCATGCACAGTGGTGTCAGTGTGTGTGTGTGTCTCTGTCTCGTGTGTGAGTGTGTCAGAGTGTGAATGTGTGTGTGTGTGTGTGGGTGCTGAGTGTCTGTGTATGTGTGTGTGTGTGTCTGTGTGTGTGTGTGTTGTATGTGTGTGTGTGATGTGTGTGTGGTGTGTCTCGTCGGTGTTGTGTGTCTGTGTGTGTGTGATCAGTGTGTGTGTGGAGTCTGTTTCTGTGTGTGTGTGGTGTGATGGTCTCTGTGTGTCTCGTGTGTGTGTGTGTGTGTGTGGTGTGTGTGTGTTGTGTGTGTGTGTGGAGTGCTGTGTGTGGTGTGTGAGTGCGTATGTGTGTGTGTATGTGTCTGTGTGTGAGTGTGTGTGTGTGTGTGTGCATGGGTGTGCACTGTGTGAGTGTGTGTGTATGTGTGTGTGTGTGTGTGTGTGTGTGTGTTACTGTGTCTGTGTGTGTGTGTGTGTGTGTGTGTCTGTGTGTGTTGTGTGTGTGTGTGTGTGTGTGTGTGTGTGTGTGTGTGTATCTTGTGTGTGTCTCACGTGTGTGTGTGTGTGTTTCTCACGTGTGTGTTGTGTGTGCAGGTTGAGGAGGTCCAGCATGTGTCTATGGCGGTCAGAGCAGACGTCACACTGGAAGCACAGCTGCAAACAGAGCGAGAGGCTCTGGACAGGAAGGAGAAAGAGGTACTTCCTGTCACCTTACCTAATCATCTATGAGCACCCATCAGCTCCATGCATTACACAGCAGAACCTGTTTTATGACTCCACATCGTGCTCCTCACTCAGAGTAAACTCTTCAGTGTAGAACAGAACCAGTTTTTAAAAGCATGGAAACAGTACTTTAGTGTCAGAGAGCATCACTACTGTCCTTCATACTGTAATACTCAACCGTCCCACCGCAAGCCTGAGAAACCTCTTCATTGTGGAGACGATTCCCGTTTCCATGGTAACAGCCACTATTATGGGTAGTGTAGAACATCACTGTAAAATAGGTTATGGGCAAAAATCAGTTTCTTGTGGATTTTTTTATTTTTTCTGGATTCTTTTATATTTTTCCTGTTTTAATTTTTCTTTAGTAACATCTGAAAATCTTTAGTAAGCAGAAAGCACACAGTTAACTGAAATCATACAAATTATACAAATCATACACAAAAAACTATACAAATTAACAAGAATTTAACAAATAATATTTAAAAATTTTCTATGAAATCATTTTTTTCCCCTCAAATTTTTTTTTTCCTGAATTGCATGTTTTTTTTTACAATATTTCTGCATTCTGTTTTAATGGTCAAATTAAAGTTTAGTAATCAAAAAGAAGTAACAAGAAGAATCATGCAACATACAATTTATTAAACGTTTAATAAAAACTAAATTGTAGGTTTTTAAAAAACTAAATCCATTCCATATTTTCCCCCCTAAATTCCATTTTATTCCCACCCCCAATTTATTTTATTTTTTTCTGGATTTCGTTCTCATGTTTAAATTTAATTTAGTAGCAATCCGAAAGCATGTCTAATTAACTAAAATTATAAAATTTATACAATTTCACAACAATTTATTAAAAGTAATTTAAAAGCAAATCTTTATTAAATCTGTATTAAATGTTTTATTTCCATTTATAACCAAAACGCATATCTAATCAATTAAATTCATAAAACTTTGACCATATAATAATTTATTACATTTTTGTTTTACAGTAAGAGGGCCTTATGAAATGGTTTATTTTTTTTTACAGAAATGATTTGTTGTCTGTTTCTGGATGTATGAATTAATACGAATGTATTATCAAAAACGGTGGTAATCAAATGAAGGCATAAATCATTTAAAAATGCACATGGGTCAAACACATTTAGATGTCTGCATCAAAATAAATGTACAAAAGTGATTTTGTATCCATAGAAAGCACATTAAATATAAGCAAAGTGTCTACTTTTAAGGTTTTAAATAAGTTTTTGTAGAATAAAATGTCAAAATTTAGTTGAAATAATGTTACATCATCATTAAGTGTAACACAATACTTATGTAAAAATCCAAAAACAACATTCTTATTCTGACGTGTACATATTAAAATATATAAAAGAATAAGCTAGCATATTAAATTTGAATGTTTTACATGAATAAAAAATGGTCAAAACCTAGAATAGTGGCTAATTTTAAAAACTAATTAGTATTTGTGGGGTGAAAGTAATTAGTCTTTTAATGTGTTGTAAATATGCCTGACAATATTAAATGTGTGATATTTTGTTGATTTTCTTGTGTAAATCGTGGAAAAATGTATGATATTTATTTTTTGCTCAGAAAAACGTAAACAAAATTGCATTTAAATTAAACAGAAAATGTTTTTACTACTTTTTTTGGGGGAAAAACAACAGTTTAAAGCAGTATTCCACTTATTGTTTTTTTTATGCTTAAACCCGTTTTCGTCTTGGACCCCACATGTGAAAATAGACTTCTGAAAGTAAAGCATGGAAGCAAACTTGTGATGTTTCTAAACAGATGAAGTAGTGAGCTCTTGTCACAGTGCCCTGTTTGCGTGCGCAGATCGTGAATCTGGAGGAGCAGCTGGAGCAGTTTCGTGAGGAGCTGGAGAACAAGAGCGAGGAGGTGAATCAGCTCCACATGCAGCTGGAGATCCAGAGGAAGGAGATCAGCGTCCATCAGCAGGACCTGCAGGATCAGGCCCGGCTCGCTCAGGTCCGATTCGGTGGGTTCTGAAGAGCATTACTGCTGTCTGAGGGCCCGTTCACATCAAGAGCAGTCACTATATTAGCATCTACACCAACAGACGGGGCACGTTCTGATTGTTAGAAGCAGTGTTCATTTAGTTAATGAAGAGTGTGACCAAAAATGTTAGTTGAAAGCGTTTTTTTTCCCATGACTAAGATGTGACCAAAAATGTTAGTTGATGAGCTTTTTTTGACGAGACGATAAGAAGGTCAGTTATGGAAAATAAGACGCAGACTAAAATGTTTTTGCGCTCGCTCTCACACTTCAGCTTCTGCGTGTTCTGTGTTTGTGAAGAGCATTACTAGGCCCGTATAAAATCCGTTTTATTTTTCACCAAATTCAGTTTTATTTTTTTGTTTCAAATTCCATTTTTTCCCCCGTTTCAGTTTTTCTGGATTTCGTTTTAATTTTTCTGGTCTCCTTTTTAATGGTTATTAATATTATTATTAATCAAAAAGCATGTCTAAATAATTTTCTAAATAATGAAACTCATACTATTTTACATCAATTTATTAAAAGGTCAACAAAAATTACATATTTAGGGCTCTATGAAATCCAATTCCATTCAGTTTTTTTTTTTTCCAAATTCCATTTTGTTCTGTTTTAATTTTTATGGATTTCGTTTTTTTTTTTTTTTTTTTTTTTTTATTTTTTTTTTTATTTTATTATTTTATCTTTGAAGTAAATTTTTTTTCATTTTTTTTTTTTTTTTTAATAGTTAAATTAAATTTTATTTATCAAAAAGCATGTCTAAATAATTGTCTAAATAATGAAACTTATACCATTTCACATCAATTTATTAAAAGGTCAACAAAAATTACATATTTAGGGCCCTTTGAAATCCATTTCCATTCAGTTTTATTTATTTTTTTCCAAATTCCATTTTGTTCCGTTTTAATTTTTATGGATTCCGTTTTTATTTTTATGTATTTATTTATTTATTTATTTATTTATTTATTTTATTTTTTTTTTTTTTTTGTTGTTGTTTTATTTTATTTTATTTTATTTTTTTATTTTTTAATTTATTTATTTTGTTTATTTATTTTTTTTTTTAATGGTTGAATTCAATTTTATTTAGCAAAAAGCATGTCTAAATAATTGTCTAAATAATGAAACTTATATTATTTCACATCAATTTATTAAAAGGTCAACAAAAATTACATGTTTAGGGCCCTAAGAAATGTTTTATTTTTTCGCACCGTGTTTTATTGTCATCAAATTCTGTGTTTTAGCATGTCTTATTATTTAAACGCATGCGTAATTTATTCTTTTTTTTTTTTGAAATGTGTTTCTTAATGAAAGTTAAATTTATTTTTCTTTTTTTTTTGGTGAGTGGAGGGGGTTTTCAGTTAAATTTAAAGCGTTGATTATATTTTTTGTGTTTGTTCTATGTTTTGTTCTAGTGTTATTTTTTTTTGTTTCTAATGTCTTCAAGTTAAACCGGACTTTTTATTTTGGACGGTTCCGCCGTGAAATACCGTGATATGACGCTAGTTTTGCTGAAATTAAGCACGCTAAAATGCTCGTGGAGTGTTATAAGCGCAGTTTTTTGTCATCCGTCTCTTTAAATGCTCAAGATTCTGATTTCAGCTGGAAAAATTCACTTGTTGTTATCGTTAAAAATTATGATGTGGACTCGTTATTTCTTACAGTTATAGCAACTGTTAAAATGTTTTAGTATATTATAGTTATCTATAGTGTGTGATGTGAACGGGCCTTAATGTTCAGGGTCATTTAGATTTCGGTTAAATGTATGTGTTGATGTGTATTTATTAATGTCTCTTTCAGAGCGAAACCCACTCTTTACTGCAGTCGTCACATTGCACAATATTTTATTTGTTTTTGTGTTTTTTTTGATTTCGCTGTTTTTTCCAATACAAATATTTAAACACATATAAATCAAGATAAAAGAGAATAAATGTAAATCTGCCTGTGGGGCCAGAAAAAAAAGATAAAACTAAAGATGAAACTAGTTTATTTTATTAAGTATTAAATTTGTATTTTTTCAAAGTTTTATTCAGCTTATTTTATTTGATTTATTTATTTTTTTTTGGCCCATTTGACAGATATTTGGTCTGGTTTTTAAGACATAAACACTTCATTTTTTTTTTTGTTAAATCATGATATGTCTATATACATATATATAAACTTAGTTTGTTGATTCTTGTTGTTGTTGATTTTTACTGGAAAACAAGACAAAAATACAAAGTAAGAAAATCTTTTTTTTTTTTTTTTTTTTTTTTTTTGCAGTGCACATCTCATACAGTCTGTCTGATTTATATGTTTATTTATACATGTATGTATGTGTAAGTTTAAGTTTTCATTGAAGTCAACATGAAACGTTTGCAGTTTAAAAAATCAAAAATACAATTTACAAGAAAAAATTACTGGCAACGGGGTCCGAAAAATACTCTTAATTCAGTGGGAAGACAATGCAATGGGAAAGTTGTTTTAAAATAAATTTGCTTAATTTTAAAACAATTTCAGAAAACAAGACTTAATATATTATGTATTTTTCATTCTCGAGTAAATGCATTTTAATTTAAGAATATTTCCATATTTGAAAGAGAAAACGACGAGTAAAACAGTAATTTCTGCAGATTATGAAGACAATCGTTGTTCTTTGTAACACGCACAGATGAATCACTCTCACTGAGACTCAGTTTTGAGTTCATGTTGACTTTGAATATGAATCTGAGGGTCAAACCGGATCTGAGTCCTGCCGCCGCCAGAATTAGCCCCCACAGACAGGAACCCTATCCTAAATTCAGATTCATGTGATGATTGTTTAAACTTCTTGAAGGTCTTGGAGGAGAAGGCACAGGCAGATTAGCCGTCCTCTTAACGAGCAGCTCGTTACGCATCCTCACACGGGAAAAACAGACCCTGAGAAAGAGGTAAAGACGTATACAGATGTCGTGGAAAACACGGCGGCTGTCGGCGCGTGACGCACTCACATGCATATAGCAGGAAAGCCGTGATCGTGTGTGTGTGTGTGTGTGGTGTGTGGTGTGTGTTTCGTCTGTCGGGGTTGGTTTGCACCTCATGTCTTCTGCCAGCTTTGTTTTTTGCATCTTATTTTTAGTCAATAGCAACAGGGACACAAATGGTGAAAGGAATCAGCTTCTGGTTTACAGAAGTGCAAATGAACTCATAGTGCAGTTTGGCTTTATACAGGATTGTTTGCGTTATTCAGACTGCATGTACTTGGATGTGATACCGTGCAAACGCCTGACCTAAGATCTTTGATTGAAATGGAACTCCTGCTCCTCGCTGCTGTGAGTCATTGATGGTGGGTTTGGTTTGGTGTTTTGTTCTGCCAGTTGTGCTTACTTTAGTCCTCTCACACCCTCCTGGTAAAAGGGATAATTCAACCAGAAGGGAAATTATCTCCACCAAAACTCATATGTTTGTGTTGTGGAAAGTGAAATGAGTGTTTTAGAAAAAAATTTTCACCGCTGCTTTTTTTCCATACGTGGAGTGAATTGAGACAGTACGCTGTCAAAATTTGACATGAAAGTGCCGTATATTATAATTAAATAGTCCCTTTAACTTGTTCTTTAGTTGTTATGTTTAGTATCATGATATAAAAAAATTTTATTATATCGTGGTTTATTTTGTATTTTGTAGTTTCCATTTTATTTTTAGTGACTTTTTTCCATTTTTATTAGTTATTTTTTAAATATGTCGTTGTAGTTTGGTATACATTTTTTTTATTTACATTTTTTTATTAATATCGTGAGTTTATTTTTGTAGTTTCCATTTTAATTTTAGTTACTTTTTTCATTTTTATTAGTTATTTTTTTAAATATGTCTTTGTAGTTTTTATACATTTTTATTTATATTTTTTATTAATATATTTTTTGTTTATTTTTGTATTTTCCATTTTAATTTTAGTTACAGTTTTTTTTATTAGTTTTTTTAAAATAGGTCTTTGTAGTTTTTATACATGTTTTTATATTTTTTATTAATATTTTGAGTTTATTTTTTGTATTTTCCATTTTAATTTTAGTTAGTTTTTTCGTTTTTATTAGTTATTTTTTTAAAATATGTCTGTGTAGTTTTATACAATTTTATTTTTTTATACATGTTTTGCTTATTTTTAGTATATCAAGTATTTCCAGCACGTTTAAGCTCTAAAATAAATGTTATTTTTAATTGAATAACAAAATATACTAATTCAAAATGAAAGAATACGTCAAATATACGTCATTATAACCAGTAGATGGCAGTAAAGGAGCACTTATTGGCTTATTAGTCATTCATTTCCACGTTTTGCCTTGTATTTTGAAATTATAAAATCGCTATTATAAAATGTCAAGTCATCAAGAAATCAAAGTTTGTCAAAGTTTTGCACTTTTTACATTTACATTTAGTCATTTAGCAGACATTTTTATCCAAAGCGACTTCTAGAGAGGACTGTTACAATTGTTAAGGCGACTTACAGATGAGGAATGTTGCGAAAGTCACAAAATGTCTTGGAAAAACAAACTTTTCTTGAATCACACATCGAGAGCGTTTTATAATCTTTTAATATAACGCTACAAAAAAAGTTAATTTTGCATGTTACAGTTGTTAATAAAATATATTTATTACCATGAAATACCGTAATTTAATCCTCAGTAACGATTAACGTCACTGTATGAAAGAGAGCAGCCAGTTTACTAACACGCCTTCTTTTTGCTCCCTGAAAAAGTCATACGGGTCGATGATGACAGAATATTTATATTTGCATAAAATATTCCTTGAGGAATTTATTGCAACACTGATGTATCTGAGTCAGAGGTGTTTTCACGGCTAGATGAAAATGTCTCAAATCGCTAAATCTTAGTCTTTTGTGGCGAGTGAACACTGTTCAGATTATCTGTGATTTTGACCAAGACCTAACATTCATTCAGTTTTTTAAAAGAATGCATCGTCGAAAATAAACATTTTGTCATCATTGATCACTCATGCTCATGTTGTTCCAACCTTTTTTTAATGAAATGCACAGAATGTCTGAGCCTCTGTTTTTCATACGATGAAAGTGTGTAGTGTTTTATACTGCTGATACCATAATAATTCATATGATTCCTGCTCTGTATTCCTGCTGAAGTCCTGATCATTAACAATGAACTCTTCAGTTATTCAGAGGAATGGAATATAAAATATACATCGGGATTTTTTAGTGAAGTGATGCACTGATATTTCAGCATCCAAAAAATAATAAAAAAATTGTGCTTTTTTGTCTTCCAATGTTTGAATTTTGAACAGTAAAGCCTCTGTTTGTGCAGTACTTTGTTTGCCAAAATAAAGAAAGCAAATTGTTAAATTTTCATGAGATTACATTTTAAAGGGTTAATTAAATTGTTCATATTATTTAAATTAGGTCTTTTTTATTATAGTTTTAAAATTAGTCTGTTGTATTTAAAATGATTTTTAATATATATGAATAAATAAAAAAAACATACTTCATGGGGTAATTTAATATAATTTTGAAACTTTAATAAAAAATTAATAAAGTATTAAATTTGTAAAGATTAAATTTAGTTTATTAGACATTGTTTTTTGATTAATTGAAAGGTTTATTAAGTCATTAAAAATTTTATTAAGATGTAAAAAGAATTTGGGATAAATAAACTCTAATTTGGGGAAAACATTAAAATGTCATAAAATAAAAATAAAACAGAATTTTGGGGAAAAAAGGAAAAATTAGTTAAAAAAATAAATAAAATATATATATATACTTATATATATATATATATATATATATATATATATAATAAAAAATTCAATAGGGCTCTAAAAATTTAATTTTTAATAAATTGTTAAATTGTAGGTTTCATGAATTAAATTTTTTTTTTTTTTTTTTGATTGCTAAAATTTAATATTAACCATTCAAAAGAGATCCAGGAAAAAATAAAATTGGAAGGCTTTCAGTTTTCAAGTTTCAGCACTGCCTTTACATCACTTTTCTGTTTTGTTTTTGAATCTTGGAAGTAAAATGCCATCAGCCTTCAATGCTGTGTATCAGCAGCCAGAACATTTGACAAATATCTTCTTATCAAATAATACTGGGTTTTAACAACATGTGGGTGACGGTTTAAGATTGAACCAAGGCACTGAAAGGTGAATGTTCTCTGAGCTGGTCTGTTGGTCTGCAGGCGCTGGAGGAGAAGGACGAGGTTCTGCGAGGCGCTTGAGGCGCAGTTGGACGTGTCTGCGGAGCTCGCAGGGAGCGTCTGAAGAGGAACACCGAGGAGGAGGTGGAAGCAGCTCAACGCCGTCATCGAGAAGCTCTCAGCAGGAGCTGTCCCACACAATCGAGCACAAAGCAGCTTCACATGACAGAGCGACGAGATGAAGCAGAGGATGGACGAGGTGACGACGGAGCTGGACACGCTGAAGTCTGCCCACCGCTCGCTGCAGTTGAAGAGGTGGATGGGGGGTCCCTTGCAGAGGGGGACCGCTGGCGGAGCTGGAGGAGGCTCGGCGGAGAAGACCGCTGCGTTTGTGGTGGTCCATGGCCCCATGGTGCAGGGCGCTGGAGGAAGAGCGCAGGGTCACAGGTCATGAGCTTGATGAGCGCCCGCGTGGAGGAGAAGGACTTCCGGAGCTGCGCACCTGCAGGTCAGGTGTTTCTTCCTCGTTAAACAAAACTATGACGGAAAATCATTCCTTGACGAGCTTTTTATTCTACTGAGATTAAAACACAGACATCATTAAACTGGTATTTTTCTTCACACGACTTGAAAGAGGAGAAAAAAATCAAAACGCTGCACGAAATTTGCATTGCTTGGGGTGCGCCAGATATCATTTTAAATCCCCCCATATAGTGGTAATTTTTAACAGAAAACATAGATGAAAAATATTAGTTGACAACCTTTTTTATGACCTAAAGTGAGACAAAAACAAGGCCACAAACATCTTTAAACACTAACTCTGTCTTTATCAAAATAACTATGTCTATGTCGACTTATAATATTATTTATGTATGATTAATCTCTGTATATCTTTCTTAATTTTTATGTGTTGTTCTTCAACGTAAAAGCGGAGAAAAAAAGGCAGACCTGCCCGAGTTTTCATGCATGGGGTTGCCAGATGTCAAGAGTTTAAATCCCCCTTCTAATGATGAGTTTGTTAATGTAAACTATGGTGAAAATATTCATTGATGACCTTTTTATGACTGAAATGAGACTGAAATGAGACAAAAACAAGGCGACAGACATAATTAAACACTATGATTATATCATCATTCAAGTCCATTGACAAAAAAGCATGACTAAGATGTAGTTTAAAACAATAAAAACTCAAACATCCAAAATTTCTCCATAATTTTCTTTCAATAAAATAGGTGGAAGAAACAAATCTCCTACCCGCACGGAGTTTTGCATGTTTAGTGTTGCCAGATGTCAGTTAAATCCCCCCTATCTAGTCTAATATTGTTTACAAAAACAATCACAAAATATATTAGTTGACAACCTTTTTTTATGACAAATGAGACTAAACAAGGCGACAGACATCATTAAACACTAACTCTGACTATATCAACATGCAATATCACTGACGACCTGATAAAAACTCTCTGTATCCACAATTTTCTCTGTATTTTATTTAACACTTAAGAGGAGAATAAATCCAGACCTCCACAAGTTTTCATGCGTGGGGGTTGTTCATATTTCAAAAGTTAAGATCCTCATCCCCTCTCTCAGTGTTAATATGGGTAACCACTAATATTGTTAACAAAAACTGATGAAAAATTAGTTGGCAACCTTAATATTGTTAACAAAACATTTGACATCAATTAAAAACTCTAACTGTGATTAGTCTCAACATGGCGTAATCGTTTGTGAAAAAAATAAAAACTCGATATCCAAAGATTCTCAACAGTTCTTGCTAGAGCAAAAAAAAATAACAGAAATCTAGATCATTGTGAGTTTTCATGGGTGCGGTTGGCAGATGTCAAGCGCTTAGTCTCCCTATCTATTAAGTTCCGTTAATCAAACAATGAATAAAAATATTATGTAAATGACAAAACGAGGACAAAAAACGGACTATGAACATCAACATCATTAAACACTAAACGTGACTGTCCAAAATGTAATATTTATGATAATCAAATGAGTATTAAAAAAAACT
The DNA here is from genome assembly GCF_018340385.1 of Cyprinus carpio. NCBI lineage: Eukaryota > Metazoa > Chordata > Actinopteri > Cypriniformes > Cyprinidae > Cyprinus > Cyprinus carpio. Next base: position 5,978,589 of record NC_056590.1, read on the forward strand.
AAACGCCCTCTATTCCAAAAAAAAAATATATACACCTCCACTAGTTTTCATGCTTATGCTGTGGCCTGATTTTCAAGGGTGTGTAGCTTAGAGTATTTTATTTTGTAACAAAAAATGACCAAAGTAATTTGGGTACAGATCTTTTTTTCTTCAAGAGATGATACCGAGATCTTAAACACTAACTATTATTATATCAAGATGCGATATCATTGACGGTAAAAAGACGTGACTAAAATCTAGTAAAAACCAAAAAACACACATGTATGATCTAAATTTCTCTTTAAGATTCCGTCACCCAAAAAGTAGAAAAAATATAGACCTCCTTAAGTTTTCATGGTTGTGGTTGCCAGATTTAAAGAGTTTAAATCCCCCTATTTAGTATTAATTTGGTTGAAGAAAACAATGACCACACAATATGCTGTGAATGAATTTTTTTCAACAGGCAATTTCATTGACGAAAAAGTAAAATGTAGGTTTTTTTTTTTGGTTTTTTTTTAAACTCTCTATATTAAAAAATACTCTATATTTTTTTCAACAAAAAAGGGGGAGAAAAATGTAGGCATCCAACAGTTTATCCCCCAATTATTCAAAAGACAACAATAATGATCAGTAATCGCGATTATAATTTTGTAAGCAAAAATACTGATCCACCAGTTTAATGTCGCATGACTAAAATTTATATTGAATACAGCTAGCCTCAAATTTCCCAGACTAAAACTAGACTAAACCACCAACAGACAGTTGACCCGCTAAAAGGACATTTGACACAGGACTGAAACTGAATATACAAAACCGCTGACATAATTCACACTGATAGCAGGTTTCAGTTGGAACAAGCGCAAACGGACCGCCCGACGCTCTTACACCGCTAAAGTGATCTCATCTGGAGGCAGAAACTCAGGAGCAGGTGGCCGCCGTCCTGGTCATCCAAGCACAACTGGGAGCCGTCCCAGGACTGCAAACCAAAGAGCTCCGCGCAGAAGACAACGTGGTCCCAAGCGCGCAGCTGCAGTCTGAGGGCCCCCCACGCAGGCATCCTCCGCTGAAAAGAAGACGGTCTGCTGAACGTAGAAACTGCAGGACGTGGAGGCAGGTCCTGAGCGGGAGGCAGAAGGACGCAGGAGCGGCAGAATCAGCTGTTAAGGCAGCTCTGAGGAGGAGGTGCATGGAGTACGAAGAGTAGGTTAGCCCTGGATGATCGACCTACTTGAACCACTTAGACCCAAACCAGCCCATGCCCAGACGCGCTCCGACCCCAGCCCAAACGCCCGCTGAGGTGCGTCACTGCTGTTATAAACAAGAGGCACAAAGTTGATTTTAGAAAAGCAGGACAAATGTGATTGCATTCTTTGCTGGGTTTTTGTTTGTAGGCTGCAAACATCATGCAATAAGCATTATTGTGTTTAGTTATATCAATATGATAAGTGGTCCCTCCGATATATTTTCATGGACGCGATATTATCGGCCGATATTTATCATTTTTTTTATTATCAGTCATCAGCCGATCATTTTTTCTATTTGGGCTATACGTGTTGGGACTTTTATTTTGACAGCGCTCATAGTTTCCTTTCCTTATGTCTTTTATTTTATTATACTTTAAGCGTTTGTTTAACATTTTCTGTCTAAAAAAATAATACAGGAAAATGCTATAACACTTTTCCATATATTGGTCGGCCCCCATGTGTCTTATTTTGGATAAAATATTATAATATGAGTACGGAAGCAGGAAGTTTCAATATCAATAATCGTCAAGTATGAATTTGTGTACTTACTATTTTTAACTCAAATAATATTTAATTGTAAAACATTTTATTTAGTTGTTTAATTAAAGCAACAGCCTTTTTGATTTTGTACTATAGATATAGTAAAATAAGCCATACAAGTTTGTATTTCAATGAATTCGTGCATTCCCTTCTTATAACTCACTTTATGGTTGTTGAGATCAATTTCTCTGAAGAGATCTGTTATAGTGCAGTGTGTGGAGATATATCTCGTATATTCTTTCCCACTCTTTCTCATCTGCAAGGCGGCAGCTGAAGGGCGGTCAGGAGTCGCTGTCTGAAAGCTGCCTGGATGAGGGCAAATGTTCGAACTGCGTCCCACGAAAGAGTACTTGACCTGCTACAGATAACTTAGCCCCAAGGCGTCAGGAGGAGATTCCGAGGTACAAACACCGCCGTCCTGCAGAATCGAGTTTTACAAAATTTCCAAATTTGCGCAAAATTAAACTTTGTTTTTTTATATATATATATATATAATAAGAATAGTTTTCATTTACCATAGATTATTGTATTAGGGATTTTTCCAGTCAGTAAATTATGCCTTTATTGTTTCTTTGAGACCATAAGTTTTGTCATTTATTTTCGCTGCGAAATGCCGACTTATCAGGATTGGCAAAAAAAAAATCAACCCCCTATGTGATTTTTACGTTGGATTCCGCATCAAGATTCAGATTGTCTCGATTTCAAAATTTATTATTATAGTCACTAAAAATAAATGGAAATTTGAAACTTTTGTCTGGGCAGAACTAACTGCAATACAATAAGTTTTATGTTGTTTTTCATATTATATTTTTATGTTCCGTCAAGTCCTTATATTGGATTTTAAGTAACAGCATGTTTTTTACAATATTTTAGTTTTAAGGAGGTTTTACTGTCAAAAAAAAAAAAAAAGAAAAAAAAAAAGTGTTTGTAGGACCGTGCATGAATGTTGTCTTGTTATTATTATTTCGTTTTTATTACAACATTTAAAATAATAAATATTATATTTATGGTGTTTCACTGTAAAAAAAATATTTAAGGAACAAATTACTCTAAAATGTTGAATTTTTATGTATTATTATTAGTATTTTAGTTACTTAGTCAACTTTCAATAACTGTGGTTTGTAGGTCTGCAGAATTTATCCAAATAAAAAATCACTATGTTATAAAATCTTTTTTATATCATTATGATTTATTATAAATAAAACTATATAATAGTGCTGCACAATTTGGCCAAAATTGTGTGATTATATATTGATTTGATGATAAAACAATAATATAGTAATTTTATTATTTGATATATTATTGTTGCTAAATAAAAAATATTTAACAATATTACTAATGCATTATTTCACCATAAAATAAAAAAATAGTTTACTTATAAAAAAAAATACAAATTATTTTCTTAATTTTTTTCTTTCTAGTAACAAATGTATTTTTTATGGTTTTAGATGTAGTTCAAATCCTTTAGGAACAGATGAATGTGTTTTAAAACAGTGTGTTGCCTGATCATTTTATCAGTATGAAGGAGAGGCAGGAGCTCACAGCTCCAAGTAAGAATTTAACCCGCGCAGGTCACGGCACACATGACCGCGTGAAAAAGACGACGCTGCCGGACGGCTGAACTTCTCCAGGGCTGCAGGAGGCCCAGGTCAGTGAGCAGCAACAAGGGCTGGGATTTTTCAGGGATCAGAGGTCGGTGAGGAAGTGCTGCAGGTGCGTTTTTTACAGCTTTACTGCGGTTTAAAATCAATTAAAACCACAATCACCATTTTTCAAATGGCAAGGCATTATTAGAAAAAGGGTTTGGGGTTTTTCCATCCAAATAAAAGGGGTTTTTACAAAAATTTCCCCCCCTTCCATCAAGATTTGGGACATAAAAATTTTTAATTTTTTTTAAAAAAAATCTCTTCTGCTCATCAAGGTGCATTATTTGATGAAATACAAAAAAATACAGTAATCTTGAAAAATTTATTACAATATAAAATAAGGGGTTTTTCTATTTAATACCCTTTAAATATAATTTATTTCTGTAAAGCGAAGCAAATTTCCATCATCTTTATCGTTAAGGTCTTCAGAATAATTTAATATGAGATTTTTTATTAGAATTATCCAACATTGCGCTGACATATTTTTTTGGAACGCAATACATTTTCTAGGATTCTTTGATAAATAAAAAAGGTTAAAAGAAAGCATTTATTCACAATCAAATCTTTTCTAACAAATATAAATCTTTGCGTATCACTTCTTAACCAATTTAACACATCTTGCTGAATACAAGTTTTAATTTCTTTCAAAAAACATTTTCAGCACTGATAATAAATCATCATATTCGAATGTTTCTGAAGATCATGTGACACTGAAGACTGGAGTAATGATGCTGAAAATACAGCTGCACATCACAGAAATACATTACAGATTAATGTATATTAAATAGATAACGTTATTTTACCTCATAATAATCTTTCACCATATTAAATTTTTTCCTGTATTGCTGATCAAATAAACGCAGCCTTGTGAACAGACAAAACTCTAAAACTGTAAAAACATTAAAAATTATTGTGATCCCAAACTTTTGACCGCTTGTGTGTGTGTGTGTGTTTATATATATATACACCGTACACATGCATATTATGTAAACACGTTTTATTTTGAATCCCATTAATCAATTTGACTGCATTATTTATTATATAATTTTTAGAATATTAATAATAATAAGTATTTTTATATATCAATATTGACATTTAATTAAAATATTTAGGGAAAATACAAACAAGCACAGGAAACATGATTTATTTTAAATCACTTTTTTACTAAAATCTCATTTTTAAATCGCAAAAGCACCCTTTAAATCAGTGAAGTGCGTTTTTATTAACTGTTTAAACTTCTTTATATTTCCTATTTCCATTTTAATTGTATTTTTTTAGAATTGTGTGGTTTTTGTCATGTTTATTTAATTATTTTGTGTGTGTGTGTGTGTGTGTGCATGTATTAATTTGTATTTAAATTTTAGTACATCACAAAATTTAGGAATGTTGCCTTGGCAACTAACCGAAATAAAATAAGTAATTTTTAAAAATGTTTTTTTTTTTTTTTTTTTTTTTTTTTTTTTTGGGAAAGGATTTTTTGTTTTATTTTTTTAGTTTTAATTACTATAACAGAAATTATTTTCAGGAATACTTATATAAATGCCAATAGTTATGTCATCAGAAAAATTGCAATTAGATTTCCCTGTCCCTAAACGGTGCAGCAGCCGTCTGGATTCTGGGCTCATTGTTGATGTTGTTTGTGTTCAGGAGAGAGAGAGATGAGCAATGCGCTCTGCTGAAGGACCAGCTGCACAGGGTAGCGTCCCCGCACGCTCTGATGGGATGCTCGCGTTGACCTTTGACCTTTAACCTGTGCTGGTTTCTCTGCAGGCCTCACAGGAGGGCGATCGGTCCACGGCGGAGCTGCTGCAGGAGCTGCAGGAGGTCAAAGGTGAAGCGGCCGCCACCAAAGAGGAGCTGAACAGCTTCCGGGAGCGCAGCCTCAAACTGCAGGAGGACATCGAGGTACTTCTGTCTGCTTCCCCACAAGAGCTTCATGGGATTGTTTTAGAGTTGGCTAATATTTTACAGACAAGTGTGAAATTAAAAGATCTACTGAGCCACGTTAATCTTATATTTTAATTCTACAAGTGTGTTTTTGAATTTTGTGAACTTTTTTTTTTTTTAATTACAGTTTGAAAATTAAAGAAATTTCTGTATTTTAAAATTAATTTAATTTTACATTTTAATGGTTTTATTCATTTTTAGCATTTCATTTTGATAGTTTTTATTTTTAATAATAGTTTTATCCTACATTCTTAATATTTTATAAATAAATAAGTGTTTTATTTTGTTTTATTTTAACAATTTAAATTGTACATTCTCATGATTTCCTTTTTTTAGTGTTTTATTTTGATTGTTTTGTCTTAAAATTATTTATTCATTTTAATTAGCTTTTTAGGATTTCATTCATTTTAGCATGCAAAGCTTAAAAAACATTTACTTGTTTTAATTTTTACAGTTTTATTGTTGTATTAATTTTTATTAAGTGTTTTCTTTCAATATGTTTTTTAATTAAATTCATTAAAGTTAATACAGTACATTTTACATTGATTTAATTAAGTATTAAGGATTTATTTCAGTTTGTTTTTTATTTTTAAAAATTTTTTATGATTTAATAAATTTTTAGTATGTTTTGATTGTTTTTATTTTTTAAATTATTTGTTTTTTAATTTTATATATTTTTTATTTATTTAATTCATTTTAGTAGAGTTTTTTGTTTTTTTTATTTTAAATTATTTGTTTTAATTTTATATATTTTTTATTTATTTAATTCATTTTAGTAGGTTTTGTTTTGATGTTTTTTATTTTTTTAAATGATTTATTCTTATTTCTTTTTGCATGTTCTCTTCTTGTTCTTGTTCTTGCATGTTTTGATGTTCTTGGATATTTTCTCTTATAAAACTAAACATTAGGGACGGACGGTCTATTTTCTTGCATGTATCTGCACACACAGTAGACAGAAATCAAGTGTGTTATGTCTGCTGGTGTTGTTATAGCTGTGGTGTCTCTCTCAGGTCAGAGACGCGTCCATCGCTGAGCTGAAGGACAGAGTTCAGGAGCTCCAGACTGCTTTGGCCAAATCCAGCGAGGAGCTGCTACAACAGACACCTCCCAGCCTAAATAAAAAGGAGACACAGAGAGCCTCATGATGACAAAGCGCCCACTTTTGTGCAGTTCCCGCGCACGAACTCCACAGAGCATCGATAGCTCCGCGTCTGTGAGCGACCCGAGTGGGATGCGTGTGTGCAGACTGATCCGTCCGGAGAAATAGGAGCTAAGGAGATGATGCTGGGGATACGAGGAGAAATCGCACAGATGCGGACTGCACGCGGCTGAGATCATGGCAATTGAGTGCCAGACACATCTCTGAGAGCGATAGCCTGAAAGAGAGAGAGCCAGCAGCTGAGAGACCGCTCATGCCGCACAGTCAGACACAGAGTTCCATAGTTTTTAATTTTTTAATTATTGTATTTTTAAGGGTTTTAAATGATTGTATTTTATATATGTTTATATTATTGATATATAATATATAGATAATTATATAATAAATTTTTAAAATATATATAATATTATTAATTTACCCTTTCACTATGGGGAATCCCAAACTTTCAATTTATCATTTTTAAAATACCCACACAAAAATATATTCTTATATACATTCAGTACTGAATCCTTGAACAAAGCAATATATTTTTAACATTTGACATAGATGAGTTATTTTATATTATTTTTTATTAATAATTTAAATTAGTTGTTAATTTTATATTTTTATTTATATTTAAATTTAATTAAAAAAATAATTTTAATTACATTTTAATTAAAAAATTTTTTATTTTAATGTCTATATTATATTTTTTTAACATCAAGGGTTAAACTACTTGAAATGAGAAATTTTCCCCTTTACGGGGGGGGGTATTTTTAATTAATTTTAAATGGTTTACATTTTTATATTGTCTTTTTTTCATGTTAATTTAAGTTAATTTTTTGTGTTTTTGTCTTTTTATTATTATTGTTAATATATCTATATAGTTTTTATAAATTTTTACTTCAGTTTTAGTTTAAAATAAAAGAGTCGATTTTTCCTTTAAAATAAAACAAATGTGTGTAAATTATTGTGGATGGTTTGTAATATCCGATGGGGATTTTTCCTTGTCAGGCCGGCTGTGAGATCCGAGCGTTCACCATCTCTCCTTTTAAAGACGGATACACCATGGGTGAGAGATTTACTTTACTACAACTATACATTTCCTGTTCTGTTCTGGGTTATACCACCAGTGTTTAAAAATTGGGGTTAGTAAAAAAAAAAAATATTTTTTGTCTTCTTTCACCAAAGCTGCATTTATTTTGATGACAAATACAGTAATTTTTTAATATTATTGCGATTTAGAACGCTGTTTTTAGTGAATGTGTTAACAACAAAAAAAGTCTGAATTGTGCAACAAACTCAAAATTTTGGCAGAAAAATCTAAATTGCAAAAGATTCAATTTGTGAGATTACATTTCAGATTTCAGAGAAAAAACAAATTTGGGGGGACATATGACAAAATTTTGGAAAAGAGAAAAGGTCAGAAATTTGAGAAAAAAAAACAGAATTGCGATAAAAAAAGTCTGAATTTCGGGAAAAAAATGAAGGGGGCGAAATATTAATGGCAATATAAACTTCAAAAAAAAAGGGAATGCGGGCTGATGGAATTTGCAAGAAAAAATTCAGAATTGTGGGAAAAATGTCAGAAACAGAAAAAAACAGAATTGCGAGAAAAAACTGAATTGCAAGAAATATTAAATTGCGAGATATAAACTCATATTTCAGAGAAAAAAACAGAATTGCAGAAAAAATGTCAGAATTATGAGAAAAAGTCAATTACGAGAAAAAGTCAGAACTTTGAGAAAAAAAACTGAATTGCGAGAAAAAAATGAGTAATTTTTGAGAGAAAAATGAATTGTTGGAAAAAAATGACAGAAAAAATTTGTCAAAATTGCAAAAAAAAAAAGTCAAAATATGAGAAAAAACATTTTGGAGAAACGTCAACTTTGAGATAAAACGGGAATTGCGATGAAAAAAGTCTGTTTTGGGGAAAAATACAGAATTACGAGAAAATTCGAATTCGGGCAAAAATTTCAGAATTGTGGGAACAAAAAAATAATTGCGAAAAAATATTAAATTGGCGAGATATAAACTCGTTCAGAGAAAAAAATAAATTCATTTTGGTAACCATGCGAAATTTACTTGGCCCATGAATTTAAAAATCTTTCCCTCCATTTTCATTGTCACATGTTTTCAGAAATCATTCTAATATGATGATTTGGCGGGCTCAAAACTTTCTGATTATTATCAAGTTAAAAACACAGTTGTGCTGCACAAAAAATTTTTGGAGGAAACTGTGATGAATTTATTTTTCAGGATTCACGGGATGAATAAAAGTTCAAAAGAATGCATTTATAAAAAATAAAAATTTTTTTGGTAACTTTATAAGTCTTTACGTCAACTTTTATCTTTTGATCAATTTAATGCTTCCTTAATGAATACAAGTATTAATTTCTCATGGTGTGTGTGTGTCACAGACAGCAGTTCAGACTGGAGTCAGCGCGTGGGTTATGATCGTCCTCGTTATGATCGTCCTCACCTGCAGTTATGATCGTCCTCACCTGCAGCAGGAGTCCCGCAGCACGTTTATGATGGTTCTCGCATGAAGCATGAGTGAGGGAGCAGAGATGTGGGGGCGGACGTAGTGCGTGGAGGGGTAAGTGCTGCCAGGAGTGGTGAAGTTATGATGGTGGTTGCATCAGAGGGCATGCAGGGGGCTGTCACTGTCTGAAGGCGGATCGACCTCCTCAACTGGAGCATAGAGAGAGACGCCCTCAATCAACAGCCTCAGTCCGCTCAAGCTCTCTCATCAGGCACACTGCAGGCAGCACAGACACACAGGTGAACACCTGCACCCACACACACATACACAGCACCACACAGGTGACACACCCTCACACACACACCACACAACACCAACCAGACACAACACAACACACAACATGTGAAGCACATCACAACACACATACACACCACACACAGACACACACACAGTGGTTAGAAACACACAAGCTCACACACACCACACAACTACACCAGCCCCACATCAAACATCAAGGGGAATCCACCTGCCTCTTTGTCATGAAAACACACCCACCCACCGCACGACGATGTTTAGTAAAAGCCAGTCCACTGGGCAAAAACGCCCCCCCCCTATTCAGCAAGTGCCGCACGCTCCCTGGGAGCCCCCCTAAGTCCCCCTCAGGCCCAACTCCAACTGAAAACAACTGTGCTGGAAGACACAAAAACACAAAGCGACATTACAATGGTAAACCTCCACTTCATGACAAAATCTTTAAATAATTTGGACTGAAACACTGCTCGTACAGCAAACCAATTCCTTCATCGGCTAATGCACCACTTGGGGTGTATTCTGGTAGCACACGCAGAGACCGTGCACGACCTCAGATCACGAGTTTTTAAAAAAACAATGAAAAGGATATGAGTAGAATAAAGAGGATGCACTAAATTCAGTGTAGAGCACGACAGCTTCGGACATGGGAACACCTCAAGCATATAAACGAGAGCACACCAAAGGTGAAGACAAAAATCAAACGCGAATACCAAAAAACACCCACAAACCCCACCCCCCCCCCATCCCCTGTACCCATTCTCTGCAGATCAACCCTCCGCACAAATACATGCACATACACGGCGATTACAGAGAAAGGAGGCGAAATGTTTTTAGCCTGAATTAAATGATGGATAGATGATAATACAAAAAAAAACAAAAAATAAGGGGCCGAAACAGCAAAGTTCAATAATTCTCCTTGACACTCCTTTTGTCTTTTTTATTGATCTCAGATTTCACCCATAATAAAAACAATATACACAACAACAACAAAACGTAAATTCTGACAATCAGCACAATTATACCACAAAAATCAGGAATTCAGAATAATATCAAAACACTGCACAAAAAAAAAAATAAAAAACAGAGAGCGGCAACCAAAAGAGACTAGCATGAAAAATATTTTTTACGGAGCAGAAAACGAATTGATTAAACAGACATATAAGACCAAAAATCAAATCACAACTGCGTCAAAAATAACAAAAAAAACATCTGCGTCGATACTAGCCTGTACCTCAACAACTCAAAGAGTAAACCACCTGATATGGACAATATCAAAACTCAACATGCCCACACACAAATCAGATACGAAGTGGGCACAACAAAAACGAAAAAGAAAAAAAAAAAAAATACACAACATAAAAAAAAAACCAACAAGACATGGTTGCATACGGTGCACAAAACTTCACAAAGACTAGTGACGTCTGGTAGTCTGTGAGTTGACAGCCGATTTTTAATAACTTCTCTACTTCGTCTTTTTTTCAATGTTTTTGATTTTTTGGTAAATTTCATCACAAAGCCTGTAAGAATTACGCCTCTGCAAGCTGATGCAGTAAACCCAATATAAAGCGTAAAGATCCATAAATTAGAAGCTTCTAGTCACCTGGGTATACACGTAACATGGAGATTTTGTAAGGTGGTCGCATGAACTTTTTAACAAAAAAGACTGGTAAAAAAAATAGTGAAACAAAGATATGCTCAGGATAGTGAATTTGATTCTATAATTTGTTTTTTTTTTTTTTTTTTCTCTTTTCACTCATCGCTACTCTCAGTAAAAACCCATTCGCTTTGGTGCTCTCCGTCATATGTTGTTGCTTGCGTACTAAAAACATTCACCTAGGACTGCAGGATCAGCGAACAAGACACTGAAAGAGAGGGCCTTGGAGAAAGCTTTCCACTGGAGTGGAAGGAAAAAAAAGAAACACGACACAAATTCATAAAAATAAAGCCACAGACAAGTGATCACAGAAAGTTGGGGGCTCTAACGGCAGCTGTTGTCCCTGGCTTTGTGTGTTAGTTTTGGAGCGGCGAAAACCAGACACACACCCGGTCGTAAAAAAAACAAACACAATGCGTGAGCCACCACAACAAAACAAAACAGAAAAAAAACACACAAAACAAACACAAGAAAACCACTAACAAAACAAACAAAAAACCAAACCAAACAAACAGAAAAAAAAAGAAAAAAATAAAAAAAAAACCACACAACAAAAATACACAAAAAAAAACAAAAAAAAACAAAAAAAAAACAAAAGACCACCTAAAAAACAAAAAAAAAAAAAAAAACACAAAAAAAAGACAAAGTGACAAAGAAACAAAAAGAAAAAAAAATACAGAAGAAAAAAAACGGGAAATAAGAAAAGAACGAAAAACACTGTTCCCCTGAACCAACCCTCGAAACAGCTCCCACATCCCCCAGACACCCCCCCCCCAAACACACACGAACACCCCCTTCCCACAGAAACAAAAACAAGACACACCACAAACACACAAAAAAAAAAACAAAAAAAAAAACACCACCCAGAAACATGCCCCACCCACCAAACGATAAAAAAACAAACAGTGAACACACACACACCAAACACTCTCCCCACCCCAACAGACCCACAACCAACACAAAACAAAAAACCCACACCGAAAACACACTAAAAGCAGGCCAAACACAAACAAAAAAAAAAAACAACCGGAACCCCCCCCCCACACAAACAACACCCCCCCCCCCCCACCCCCCTCAGAGCCCCCCCCCCCCCCTTACTCCCTGTAGCCCACCCGCACTCCCCGAGTCCCCCCCCCCCCCCCCCCCCCCCCCCTCCCCCCCCCGCTCACCCCCCCCTGCCCTCCCCCGTGCCTCCGAGACGCCCCCCTCCCCCCGACCCCCAGTGACGGGTCCCCCCCCCTCCCCCCCCCCCCCACACCCACCCCCCCCCCCCCATCAGTCCACACCCCCCGCCCCCCCATACCCCCAGGTGAACCCCCCCCCCACATAAGACCCCATCCCCCTACCCTAGTCAGACTCCCCCCCCTAAGGTGAACCACAACTCCCAGGCCCTCTCAGCCCCCCACCCCCGTCCCCCCCCCCCCCAGCCTGTCTCCCATCCCCCCCCCCTCACCATACAAATCATTTGAGGCCCCCATCCCTAGCCCCCCCCCAGTGAACACCCCCCCACCCACCCCCCCCCTACACCCCCCAGCACCCTGTCCCCAATTCGGCCTGGGTCATCAGCACACCCCCCCCACATGTCCCCACTACCCCCGTCGCGCTCACACCCTCCCCCACCCCCCACCCCACGCTCACAAACCCCACATCACACTAACACCTCCCCACGACCTACACCCCTTAAAAACCCTCCCACAACAACCCACAGTCTCAACCACTCCACGCCACCCCCATCATACATCAGCCCCACACTTATCACACCCCCCCCCCCAGTGCACTAGGACAGCCGAGCGCGAAGCTACACCCCCCCTACACCCCCACCCCCCCCCCCCCGACACCCCCCACACACCCACCCACATGACCACACACATGACCCCCCATCCCCCCCCCAACGACCGGGGCCCCCCCCGGCGCGAACACCCCCAGCCCCCCCACACCCAGGTGACCACCCGCAGCACTCCCCAAGCTACAGACCCCATATTGACACCCACATACGCCCATCGCCCCCCCCACCCCCCCAACACACCCACGCACCCCACACACCCCCCCACCATATCAGCACACAGACCGCCCAGCACCCCCCCACCCCGCACCCCCATGCCCCCGTCCCCCCTCCCCTATCCCACCCCCCACATGCGCGTTACCCCAGCCCCCCCACAGACCCCCCCCCCAACCCCACCCCCCCCCCCCCAGAACGCCAGGTGAGCA